>NC_041409.2:38931652-38949152 GCF_900747795.2 Erpetoichthys calabaricus | reverse complement strand
ATCTGCAGCAAACTTTTATAAATGAGGGTTTCTCCTTTTTAGATAGTGCAAACTGTTTCTTCTTCATTGACATTTTCTCTTGGAGAGCTTTTTTCATTTCATTGAAAATGAAAGCAGCAGCTGCCAAAATATGTAGCTTTCTTATTAATTTTTCAACATTGTGTAAAATAAATGTATAAAGTAACATAAAAGGTTTAAATACTGGTTATCCTTTTACAGTAAAATACTACTAAAGGGATACAAAAAAAGTAAAATGGATATGTTCTTTTTCTTTAAAGAGATTAAATATTACTGAAGAAAGAAAAAAAAAATTAAACAGCCAAATGGGGCTATGCATATGAACTTAAAAGGTTTAAATAAAACAGAAATATATATTTTATTTTTACTTGCTTAACTTGTGGAGGGTGTATCCTGTAGCAAAGCCCTAACTTTTTTCGTGAAAGCCCGTTTCAGTCAATAAGTCTTATGTGTGTGTTTATGTATGTGTGTATATATATGTAGATATGTGTATATGTAGATATGTATATATATGTATATGTATATAAATGTTTGTGTTTGTATATTATATATATAATATATATATATATATATATATAAAAGACAGCAACACTTATAACAATGACAACACAATTACATTGACAATCATGTTACGTTATTTTTAAAATGTTTCCTTTACTTTTTCATAACCTCTTTAACACACTACTTCTCTGCTGCGAAGCGCGGGTATTTTGCTAGTATATATATATATATACATACATATACAGACATACATGCAGTTTCAATAACATAGAAATCAATATAAACATTAACATCATTATCATATGAGAATATGAAGTAATATATAAGAAGCACATTTCATATAAATATAAATTATTAAACAGTAAAATCTTCTTCTGTAATTTGCTACTGTGGCAATTTGTGTGTCTGTCCAGGATTTTAAATCACCTGTAGCTCGCAAACCGTTTCACCTATTGACTTGAAATCTGGTACACATATAGTACGTCACGTCTACTATCCGCTTTATGGGTGATGATTGTATTACTCTTTTTATCTTTATTTTATTTTATTGTAGAATCAACTCCTATCTGCGCACACCAGGGCGGCCGTGGGCAGATGCGTATGGTGTATTCACTCCACGTTATCGTGCATTGCGCTGTCACTGGTATTTTGATAAAAGAATTTGAACAACATATAAGAAGCGTATAAATTATTAAACAGTAAAACATTAACATTTAAGAAGTAAAGTTACATTAAGTACTACTGCAGTGCCTTCGGGTATACCTCATTTTTTGTTTGACCATTACATGCTTAAATGTATACATTTTTTGGTGTACCTACCCGAGAACACGCGACATATAACCGAGCGTGGGAAAAGCATGGATTTTAAACACGCGTTGAGTTCATCTGCTGGTCTCCCTCGTGGAATAACTGGTAATGTTTGACTAAAATCTACAGCGAGTAAAACGACATTACCTCCTATTTTTTTTTTTTACGATCTCTGAGATCTTGCTTTTTTCGGTTCAAGGCTTCATAAGCTCTTTTATGTTGTATGGTGTACTTATCCCAAACCATCATCTTTGAATGTTGCAAGACTTTCGACTTGTATGTAGATCGGGGTAATTACATTCATTGCATTCCTAGTCTGAATCACAATCTGATTGTATGGGTGGTTACCTGGCACTGTAGGGTTGCCACCCGTCCTTTAAAATACGGAATCGTGCCGCATTTGAGAATGAAATTGCGCATCCCATTTTGAATCAATACGGGACGGGATTTGTCCCGTATTTTTTTTTATCATTTTTTTTAAAGCAGCGTCTCATGCAAATCATCCCACACGCATTTTATGAAGATGCCTCCTTTTCTACTTTTGATTGGGTAATACTTGATGTCATCGTTAGTTTGATTGGTCTTTTTAACTGTCCAGTGAGGAGGGCGGGTCTTTTAAGTAGCGTCTGCAAACTGTTGGCACTGAGATGTGGCACCCGCTGCAGTATGCGTCCCTTATTTTTTTGTATTAAAAGTGGTAACCCTACCTGGCAGGTAACACTTATGTTTGGTCATGAAGTCGTCTAAAATCAGCCACGTGCCCTCTTTATGTTTCCAGAAGCTGATCATAGAATGGTTTTAATAGTTTACTTTCAAATAATGCAAAGAGTATGCGACACGTGTTTCTCCCTAATTCTGGGCTCATCAGGCGTACACACTCACTTCATCCCCTCTCGGGAATCTAATCTCTATCGTTAGCGCCAGAGTTGAAGCCCCTAACGTTGCCGTCAGCAAGTCGGCTAACATCCGCCATGTGCCGTCTTTCAGTTGCGAGAAGCAGATCATAGAATGGTTGAAACTGTTGCCCCTAACGTTGCGCCACGGCGTGTGGTTCATTTATACCTCGTGTCTTCTCATTAAACTTTTATCTCGCGAATATGTTATTGCAATCCGCAGCGGGAGCGTTTCTATAAACTTAATTTAAACTTACGTTTTACACCGTGCTTTGTTTCCCTTATGAACATGCTTGTATGCTTCACTCGCTCCCTTCTCAATTGTTTAATGAATTTTTTGCTCTTCGCATTTTTGCGGCTCTTCCTTCATTTCCCCCTACTTCGTTCTTTTATCTCGCGAATATGTTATTGCAATCCTTAACGGGAGCGTTTCAATAAACTAATTGAAAATAGTTTTGCATTTACCTTTTTAGTAAAAGGCGAGCTTTTAAGCCTGAGAAATCACCCCGTAAATGCACACGTTTAATTGCACATGTGTTAATATGTATGGTTACACAGTATTAAAAGACAGTGAACAACGTCAGTTACCTTTGTTCCCGCGTTTGATAAAAGGCGAGCTTTTAAGCCTGAGAAATCACCCCGTAAATGCACACGTTTAATTGCACATGTGTTAATATGTATGCTTACACAGTATTAAAAGACAGTCAAAAATTAACGTCATTTACCTTCGTTCCCGCGTTTGACTCGTGCTGTAATTCTCTTCCTTGTTTTTAGTTCACGTGATTACGTAGCAGGCGTGATGACGCGATACGTGACTCCGCCTCCTCCATTACAGTATATGGACAAAAAAAATGTTCCAGTTATGACCATTACGCGTAGAATTTCGAAATGAAACCTGCCTAACTTTTGTAAGTAAGCTGTAAGGAATGAGCCTGCCAAATTTCAGCCCTCCACCTACACGGGAAGTTCGAGAATTAGTGATGAGTGAGTGAGTGAGTCAGTCAGTCAGTCAATCAGTCAGTCAGTCAGTCAGTGAGTCAGTGAGGGCTTTGCCTTTTATTAATATGTATAGATTTTGAGGAAAATTACTGCTCGTCCATTCCAAAATACAAGACAGACATTGGATCAGAGATTCCAGAGCGTCAAGGTGATTAGGTGCTAAAGATACTGTATGTGCAACAAGTTAATAGATTCTCTTGCCTTAGGGTCACACTAAATATCCATGTGAAAATTTAAATCACCTACAATTACCTGTCGTAATTAGCTTTTATTATGGATACCATGTCCAAGAATTCCTCAATAAAGGACGCATTCATTATATTTTGAGGTTGTCTATAAATTGTCAATACGAGAGAAAGCGTCACTCCTTGAATAACTGCGGCAAGATACTCAAAAGACGTGAAAGGACCAAAACTGATATCATTGCAGTTTAATCGGTTTGAGAAAATACTCGCTAAACCACTGCCTTTTATTTATTTATTTATTTATTTTAAATAACCTTCGCAGGCCAAATGAACTTAATATTCCGGAGGTGCTGCTTCAATTAACATTGCTGCTCTGTTACTACTGAGACATGTTTCAGTCCAAATCTAAGTCTATTCCCTTTCATTAATAAGATTGTTTAGTAAAAAGTGTTGCTGGTTAACACTCTTAATATTTAGCAAATTCATATTTAAGTTCTCTGAAGAGCACAGCTGTAATGGAATGTTAGTTCATTTTAAAATAGTAATTAGGTTATATTTGCATTTCTCCTGATTTGTCTGGACCTGTTAGTGATACTATGGTCCGTTAATATAGTGCTAATGTAATGCACATTTACAGGTGAAGCCACTGCAGAATGATCATATCCTAACATTGATTTATAGTTAAAATGGTTAGAGCTATGAAAATAGTTTAAATCAGCATCTCTATTATCTTGATGTTTTAACATAAAATGATTTGCTAGTTAGAGCTTTAGATGCTACATAATGTCGTTTTATGTTTTAGGCCTGAGTAAAAATATCAGTTTTCTAATTACTTGTTATTTTTCATTTAAACAATTCAATATTGATTCTCAAAGTCTCAAGGTCAATCTGGTGAATCTCTATACTGCTCAATTATTATATACTGTATACATTTTACCTTATCTTTGTTTTAGGCGTCCAATCCAATAGATGGCACTTTCTACAGCCACCGTACTTTAATACTTAGCATAATTAAGTGTGTCCTCATGAACTGAAAACATCATCTTAGACACTTAAATCAGATTTATGGACTTGTTATGGATTCAGACCGTTGGTTGATAAAAAAACAACTGGATAAAGTTAAAGCCATATATAAGCTATATAAGGTGGTCAGAGGGGTTTAAAAGGAGGGCAGGTATCCAAGGAAGAAAAATGTGTTTTTTTTTGTTGTTGTATTTTGTGTTCCATTTACCTGTTGGACTGCCTCCTGTCGATTAAGCTGTATTTAGTCTTTGTGTCCTGGATTGTGTCATGGTTAGGGTCTGGATCGTCTTCTGTCTACTTGTGTGAGGAGGACTGATTGTGGATTCATTGGCTTCCCTGCAAGAAAAGTAGTGCTCCTGAACCATTCATCCCTCTTCACCCTCACAGTGTCTACTGGTAGGACTGTTTTTACATTCCCTTTCATCGTGCAGATCTCTGGACTCACTATCGTCCACTTTCATTGCATCCGGTGTTGTTTCCATGGACTTTGCTGTGTGAAGTTGTTTGTGTTTATATGTTTAATGTAATATCGCCATAGGGGTGCAGGGGTGGTATTATTGTTTTCATTTATATTATTTAATTTCATTATATTCTTAATTGTTGTTCGTTCCCAGTGTACTTTATTTTGTCTCTGTTTTTGAGTGTGTGCGGGTCAGGCCAAGGCTGGGGGCATCCCTGGGATCTCCTCTACAAAAATAAATAAATCACCATCATATTGACGGTGTGAATCTTAGCGGCACCGTACCGCTACAAACGTGCCTCACCTGGCAAAGCAAGTGGGCAATTGTTGGAATTTTCAGAGCAGCCTGTGATTCAAAAGTGAGCGTGTGCTCAAAGCAGCAGATTTAAAGTAGCTCCATGATAGTGTAACTTGTAGAATTATAGAAGGACACAAATCTTCCTGCTGTATTTTTAATTTTGACTAATTCAAAATTATTTTAAATGTCCAATGGGGAGTAAATTTAGCTAACAGTTTAATTGAAGGGTGCTTATATGGAGATTCATAACACACAAATTGGTTATTGAATAACATTATTTAAGAAGCAGTATTTGATTATTTTATAATAATATAATTTGCAAGGTGATATAGATTTTTTTTTTGTTTTTTTTTTTGTAGATGCATTGTATTAAAACAAGGAGTTCAGCCCATAATTTGTGTGGACTCTGATGTGATGATACATATGTTAGTTAAATTATGTCATTTCATGTTTATGCGTATGTTATGAAGTCAGTATGTAGACACCTTCAGATAAAGTGTTACTGAGTTTTGTTTTGTTATATTAGTGTTTTCTCTGCATGGTTAAGCAAATTCTACAAAAGTCACCACTTCAAATATATCAGTCCATGCTAATTTATTCAAGAAATAAAATCAATGTTGAATCAAATTGGGGCAGTGTGAATCAAATTGGAACATCAGTGCCAAAACCCTGCCCTACTTGCCAGCTTCAGACACTGCCGGGATGTGGACGAAACCAGCAGGCAATTGCTGAAAGAGCTGAAGCCAGCTCATGGCATCCTGCTACATCATGCTACAGCCTAAGGGCTTTCAGGTGCCTTTAGTAAGTGTGAAGCTGCACTGTTTGTTCCTCCAAAACCTTCAGTTCTTCTTAGATGTATAGAAGTTCACAACCACTGTTCTCCATTGTTTCTATAGGATCTTTCGAAGAGTAGAAGTATGCCAACACACTGAGCTTCTGCAAGAGACTGTTTAACCGGACACAGCACAAGATGTGACCTATAGCACGTCTTTCCTGTAGCACTGTTCCAACCATCCAGAGCAAGTTCAGTTTTCTGTAGTATTGTCAGATGTATCTAATTTAGAAGTTATACAGTGTAAAATATTCTGAAACCAAAAATAATGAGGTATCTGACACAACACTGTGCATATTGAATCTAATCTGAAAGTATGAGCAACAGGATTAATGTTTTCATTTTATTTTCCTTCCTTCCTTTCTTCCTTCCTTCCTTCCACTTCTCTCCAGCACATTTTCAGTCAAAATAGAGCAAGAAGAAAAGCATTACATGAAAGGAAGGGAGCATCCTTGAATATTAGGCCAGTCTGTGGCAGGTGAATAAAATACAGCCAGATTTAACAGTTCAGTTTTATGGTCACTTTTGTGACACATGACAATTCATTTACACGTTTTACTGTGAACACCATGCTGCTATCTGCTATTTGCAATGAATAGTTATAGGCTCTGCGGTGGGCTGGCACCCTGCCCAGGATTGGTTCGTGCCCTGTGTTGGCTGGGATTGGCTCCAGCAGACCCCCGTGACCCTGTGTTCGGATTCAGCGGGTTGGATAATGGATGGATGGATAGATAGTTATAGGCTTAATTCATAAAACAGGTTTGGCACTAAGGATTTTGCTTTCCAGTACTTGTGAACTGCCAGTCAGCCAAAGGAGGTACAAAGCAAGAGATTTATTTTATTTCTGACTGTTCCTTTCAACAGCATTTTTGATTACTAAGATTCAGACCCAGTGACTGTTGCTTCAAGAATAGATTACTTTAGTAATGATAATAAAAAATAAAGTACTCATGCAATCAAGAAATCAAATTGTCAGGCAGAATAATTCCAACACATGGTATGAATTCCCAGCTGGCAAGACTGTCAGTTCAAGATTACCTCCAGTGAGAGAGAGCCACACTAGCAAAAAAAGAACAGTGCAGAGTTAGTGAAAAAGCCAGTATGGAAAGACAGTGAGTGCTCAGGGGATTGTAACTCCTGTACATTGTTGTACCAGTTTTGGAACTTTCCATACAAAGAAACAATCAAGATAATACTTTATACTGAAGTGAGTGACAGGAAGTGTTTTATTTGGGAATGGTTAGTTTATACACTGAATATGCAAAAAACAGGTAACCAAAACCAAAGGCATATGTTGAGTCTTTCCTTTTTGCAACAAGTTTCATATACTGTCTGTAGCAACAGTGCTTCTTAGGTAGTCTTGGTGACACCATGTGTTGTGTGAAGTAAGAATGCAAGCACTTGGGAAGGACACTGAATCTTAGCAGCAAGCAGAACAGGAAAACAGGTTACATAATCAGAATTTGATGAAGGACCGCCAAATATAATTATATACTAGCAAAATACCCGCGCTTCGCAGCGGAGAAGTAGTGTGTTAAAGAGGTTATGTAAACATATATATACATAAACATATATACTTATATACATATCTACATATACACATATCTACATATATACATATATATATATATATACATATAGACATCCACATATATATACATATATCAACATATATATACACATACATATACACACATACATACATACACACACATATATATATATATAAATATATATACTGTATATACACATACAGACACACATATATATATATATATATATATATATAGCAAAATACCCACGGTTTGCAGCGGAGAAGTAGTGTGTTAAAGAGGTTATGTAACCATATAGCTACGCAAACCCAGGAAGACATGGAATCGTTTAAATCAAGTATCATTACATCTTCCTTTCTTAAAGAGAAGTAAGGCAGTACTTATAAGCTTACATATTTATATATAGACATACATATATATATATATATATATATATATATATCCGAAGCCGTGCAAGCACACTCTTTTGAGAATGCAACGTATAGTTGTACAGAAGAAAAGCAATCTTGCCTCAAATGAATGGCAACCTTTTGTAGGTCTATGAAGTTAATTTAAACTTTAGGTTTACGCTGTGCTTTCTTTCCGAAGTACCTGCACTCATGAATATGTCTGTATGTGTCAGTCGGTCAAATCCACGCACTTCGCACCGGCGAAGTACCGCTTTTAAATTTTTATTAAGAAGAAAATAAAACGTTTTTAAATTGAGGGAAAATATACTAATAACAGTTTGTTAAGGATCAGTTTTTTTTGTGAAGCTGCCTTTACTCGAGTGATCACTTCGAGCTGACTTGGTGGCCAAGTGTAAGCGTTACCTGGAAGTAACCACCCATACAATCAGATTGTGAATCAGACTACGAATGCCATGAATGTAATTACACACTCACTGCACTTGCTTACGGTAATCGAACCTCAGACGTCAGCGCTACAGGGGCTTAGCAGCGGTGAAGTATTGGTTTTAAATTTTAATTAAGAACAAAAGAAAACCTCAGAGGTTCGATTCCCGAAAGGGAGTGAAGTGAGTGTCCGGCTACCTACCAGGTAAAGCTTATGGTCGGACAGCAAGTGACGTAACATCAGCCACGGTGCCTTCAGTTGTGAGAAGCAGATCATAGAATGATTGAAAATAGTTTTGCATTTACGTTTTTAGTAAAAGGCGAGCTTTTAAGCCTGAGAAATCACCCCGTAAATGCACACGTTTATTTGCACATGTGTTAATATGTATGGTTACACAGTATTAAAAGACAGTGAACAACGTCAGTTACCTTTGTTCCCGCGTTTGATAAAAGGCGAGCTTTTAAGCCTGAGAAATCACCCCGTAAATGCAGACGTTTAATTGCACGTGTTAATATGTATGCTTACACAGTATTAAAAGACAGTCAAAAATTAACGTCATTTACCTTCGTTTGTCTGTATGTGTCAGTCGGTCAAATCCACGCGCTTCGCACCGGCGAAGTACCGCTTTTAAATTTTTATTAAGAAGAAAATAAAACATTTTTAAATTGAGGGAAAATATACTAATAACAGTTTGTTAAGGATCAGTTTTTTTGTGAAGCTGCCTTTACTCGAGTGATCACTTCGAGTTGACTTGGTGGCCAAGTGTAAGCGTTACCTGGAAGTAACCACCCATACAATCAGATTGTGAATCAGACTACGAATGCCGTGAATGTAATTACACACTCACTGCACTTGCTTACGGTAATCGAACCTCAGACGTCAGCGCTACAGGGGCTTAGCAGCGGTGAAGTATTGGTTTTAAATTTTAATTAAGAACAAAAGAAAACCTCAGAGGTTCGATTCCCGAAAGGGAGTGAAGTGAGTGTCCGGCTACCTACCAGGTAAAGCTTATGGTCGGACAGCAAGTGACGTAACATCAGCCACGGTGCCTTCAGTTGTGAGAAGCAGATCATAGAATGATTGAAAATAGTTTTGCATTTACGTTTTTAGTAAAAGGCGAGCTTTTAAGCCTGAGAAATCACCCCGTAAATGCACACGTTTATTTGCACATGTGTTAATATGTATGGTTACACAGTATTAAAAGACAGTGAACAACGTCAGTTACCTTTGTTCCCGCATTTGATAAAAGGCGAGCTTTTAAGCCTGAGAAATCACCCCGTAAATGCAGACGTTTAATTGCACGTGTTAATATGTATGCTTACACAGTATTAAAAGACAGTCAAAAATTAACGTCATTTACCTTCGTTCCTGCGTTTGACTCGTGCTGTAAATCTCTTCCTTGTTTTTAGGTCACGTGATTAGGTAGGAGGCGTGATGACGCGATACGTGACTCCGCCTCCTCCATTACAGTATATGGACAAAAAAATATGTTCCAGTTATGACCATTACGCTTTGAATTTCGAAATGAAACCTGCCTAACTTTTGTAAGTAAGCTGTAAGGAATGAGCCTACCAAATTTCAGCCTTCCACCTACACGGGAAGTTGGAGAATTAGTGATGAGTGAGTCAGTCAGTCAGTGAGTGAGTCAGTCAGTCAGTCAGTGAGGGCTTTGCCTTTTATTAGTATAGATTAAAGAGAAAAAAAAATGAAATTTTGCACCTAGGTTCATTAAATAGGGGCGGCACGGTGGCGCAGTGGGTAGCGCTGCTGCCTCGCAGTTGGGAGATCTGGGGACCTGGGTTCGATTCCCGGGTCCTCCCTGCGTGGAGTTTGCATGTTCTCCCCGTGTCTGCGTGGGTTTCCTCCGGGTGCTCCGGTTTCCTCCCACATTCCAAAGACATGCAGGTTAGGTGGATTGGCGATTCTAAATTGGCCCTAGTGTGTGGTTTGTGTGTGTCCTGTGGTGGGTTGGCACCCTGCCCAGGATTGTTTCCTGCCTTGTGCCCTGTGTTGGCTGGGATTGGCTCCAGCAGACCCCCATGACCCTGTGTTTGGATTCAGCGGGTTGGAAAATGGATGGATGGATGGGTTCATTAAATAACAGTCTATGGGCATGTTTTCTTTGGCCCCAAATCTGGCATTGTGTCTTGGGGTCAGTTTTGGATAAAGAGGTTTTTGAACACTTTTCCGTTCATTAACTAGCTGTTGTTATTCCTGTCATAACAAGCTGATAAAGAGGCACAGTCCTCAGAAAAACCACACAAAAGACCTCACCTACCCACTTATAGGTCTAATCCTAACAGATATGCCTCAGCCCAAAATGAGACTGCGGCTCTTAAATAATAAAGTCTCAAAATGTCCCAAAAATTGAACAAGAGGAAAGTGAAAAAAACCTCTGATACCAGAATAAACAAAATGAGGATTTATGCAAAAGATTTTAGAAAAGGATTACAACAGTAGGCAGGAATAAAATATAGGTTTTGTCCAAAAGGCAAACATAAAACAAACGCATCCAAAGGCAGAATCCAATAAACCGTACCATAAGAGTGACAGCAAACATCAGAGCAAGTACATCCAAATGCATAAACAATCAGAATTCAAGTCAAGAATTGGAAACCAACAATGCCAAAGATGAACTGAAAACTTCAGCTTCTTTTTAAATATTTGCTGTAGCAGTCCACCAGCTACAGAATAAGATGGCCTCCACCTCCTTGGGATCTACAAACAGGAGACAGGACAGTTGAAGAAAAGAAGGCAAACTAATGCAATATGAACATAATAGAAAATTACACAATAATTGATTAACAACACAATATTAAGTATATAAAACACAGAAAGAGCAAAACAAAAACAGCTAATAGCCACAAAATAATATTTGAAAAACAACAAAAAAGAGAGTGAAATGGCGTTGGGAAATTTCCCCAAGGCAAACAACTTCTTCTTGATAGCACAGAGATAAAGCGAAAAAAGCTTCAATAGTAAAACGATGTGAGGAGAAAGAGGATTGTTAGTGGAGAGAATTCATGTAACAAGATTAGATAGACCACACCAAAAACTAAATACTGACGGGCAATCCAAAAATGTGCATAAATGTACCTGGAGTCCGAAGGACTTGGGCATGTTCTTTACATGTGGTGGCATTTAAATGGTGAACAAACTTAAATTGTTTCTGTTGGTAGTTTGGATTTCTCAACACCAAAGAAATATTTAAAAAAATAAACATTACTACAAGCAGTAGAAGGAATAAAGGGGAACAACTTTTTTTTCCCTCATTTATAATAAAATCGCTTATAATCTATGAATGTCAGGCATTTATAAAATCAAGTATATACAGAGAGTTTGAAAAGTTAAGATTAGGGTGCTGAATTCATGTTAGGTATACAAGAGAGAGTTCATAACTAAACTGAATAATTATTCAATGTTTGCCACATCGATGATTAAGTCAGCAAAGTAGCAAAGCAGAAATACGTGTAAACAAAATATGATACATGCAAAGAAGACACTGGCAATGCTCACTTATGCAAATAACGTCTGACACAGTGGAAAATCCATTCATTTAATCGCCCAGTCATTTTTTTGAATTTATTGCTCAAATGGAGCAGGCAAGCTTCAGTTTCACATGCGTCCTGTGTTATCTTGCCTCCTGCACATGAACATCTGCTGAATGGCTTTGTGCTGTCATTTGACAGTGGCTGACTAATATTCTGACAAGTGGCAGGTGATTTCAGAAACAGTTTTTCTGTCACTTTCTCTTATATCACTGTGTTTATGGCTAAACATCAACAGCTGCCTTTGATTTTTCTATTACTTCCATCATCCTTTAAACTATTGAAATCTTGCAGCCCATAATTCAGTAGTGTAAAAATAATATGGAGAATTTAGTGACCAAATATGAACGCTTTTTGGAGTCCAAGGAGTCACATTTGATCTATTAAAGCTGTCGTCTAGGCCCAGTTAGACCCTTGCAGCTTGCTGTAACATTGCTACATGATTCATTCATTTGGGTAGTCTTTTCTTATTCCTAACTTCACTTTCCTGAAATATTGTCCTTTCTACTTGACTGTAAAGCACACAAGAATTGAAGTGGATAGACTGGTGAAAATGCAGATCACAAAGACTGATATTTTCAACCTCTCCTTTTCCCAGCCTTTTGGTGATTTAGTTGTTAGTTGATATAGTTTACTCCTTTACCCAAGGTATTGTCAATATGAGCCAGTGCACATTTCTGGGTTTTTTTTTTGTTTTTTTTTTTGCTGCAAAGTTCCTGCAGTGTTAAAGAGCAGCAAGTGGAAGCTTGTTTTATCAGTAAACGAGAGGTAATAGGTATTAACCATTATGTTAAAGAAAGTGGAGTAATAAACTGACAAAAAAGTAATTGGAGAAGGCGTCCTATGTAACTAGACAAACAGCAAGAAAAGATACTTTAAAGGAATTCAGACCTTTTTATTTTGTCCTTTAAATTAAAATGGACACTGCTTGAGTTTGGACAGCAGTTTACATTTTAATAGGAAAAAGATAAAGACAAATTTGAAATTCCTGCCTAGTAAACAATAGGCTTTTTTTTTTAAAAAAGATTTGTACTCTGTTTATTATTTGTTGCAGCGTGCAATATGGGATATGTTTTGGTAAGAAACAAGTATTACATAATTAAAATGGTAATCCATATTTTATAATTACACGTCAAGAATTACAAATGTCTAGTTGATACATTACAGAAAAAAATACACCTGTATAAATATAATAAATGTATATTTTAACAGCAAATGTAGTGCAATTATTGATTTAAAATGTATAAATGTATGTATATTTACATTTAAACAGTGTTTACCAATATTGATTGTGTAAGAATACTCACACACACACACTCATATATATATATATATATATATATATATATATATATATATATATATACATATATATATATATATATATATATATATATACAGTGCATCCGGAAAGTATTCACAGCGCATCACTTTTTCCACATTTTCTTATGTTACAGCCTTATTCCAAAATAGATTAAATTCATTTTTGTTCCTCAGAATTCTACACACAACTCCCCATAATGACAACGTGAAAAAAAGTTTACTTGAGGTTTTTGCAAATTTATTAAAAATAAAAAAAACTGAGAAATCCCATGTACATAAGTATTCACAGCCTTTGCTCAATACTTTGTCGATGCACCTTTGGCAGCAATTACAGCCTCAAGTCTTTTTGAATATGATGCCACAAGCTTGGCACACCTATCCTTGGCCAGTTTCGCCCATTCCTCTTTGCAGCACCTCTCAAGCTCCGTCAGGTTGGATGGGAAGCGTCGGTGCACAGCCATTTTAAGATCTCTCCAGAGATGTTCAATCGGATTCAAGTCTGGGCTCTGGCTGGGCCACTCAAGGACATTCACAGAGTTATCCTGAAGCCACTCCTTTGATATCTTGGCTGTGTGCTTAGGGTCGTTGTCCTGCTGAAAGATGAACCGTTGCCCCAGTCTGAGGTCAAGAGCGCTCTGGAGCAGGTTTTCATCCAGGATGTCTCTGTATATTGCTGCAGTCATCTTTCCCTTTATCCTAACTAGTCTCCCAGTCCCTGTCACACATCCCCACAGCATGATGCTGCCACCACCATGCTTCACTGTAGGGATGGTATTGGCCTGGTGATGAGCGGTGCCTGGTTTCCTCCAAACGTGACGCCTGGCATTCACACCAAAGAGTTCAATCTTTGTCTCATCAGACCAGAAAATTTTCTCTCTCATGGTCTGAGAGTCCTTCAGGTGCCTTTTGGCAAACTCCAGGCAGGCTGCCATGTGCCTTTTACTAAGGAGTGGCTTCCGTCTGGCCACTCTACCATACAGGCCTGATTGGTGGATTGCTGCAGAGATGGTTGTCCTTCTGGAAGGTTCTCCTCTCTCCACATAGGACCTCTGGAGCTCTGACAGAGTGACCATCGGGTTCTTGGTCACCTCCCTGACTAAGGCCCTTCTCCCCCAATTGCTCAGTTTAGATGGCTGGCCAGCTCTAGGAAGAGTCCTGGTGGTTTTGAACTTCTTCCACTTACGGATGATGGAGGCCACTGTGCTCATTGGGACCTTCAAAGCAGCAGAACTTTTTCTGTAACCTTCCCCAGATTTGTGCCTCGAGACAATCCTGTCTCAGAGGTCTACAGACAATTCCTTTGACTTCATGCTTGGTTTGTGCTCTGACATGAACTGTCAACTATGGGACCTTATATAGACAGGTGTGTGCCTTTCCAAATCATGTCCAATCAACTGAATTTGCCACAGGTGGACTCCAATTAAGCTGCAGAAACATCTCAAGGATGATCAGGGGAAACAGGATGCACCTGAGCTCAATTTTGAGCTTCATGGCAAAGGCTGTGAATACTTATGTACAGTACATGTGCTTTCTCAATTTTTTTATTTTTAATAAATTTGCAAAAACCTCAAGTAAACTTTTTTCATGTTGTCATTATGGGGTGTTGTGTGTAGAATTCTGAGGAAAAAAATGAATTTAATCCATTTTGGAATAAGGCTGTAACATAACAAAATGTGGTGTGGTACGCGGCTGGGGGTCAGACCCGGCCGGGATGCCTGGAAGAACTGGGTCATGGCTTATTTATCCTCCGGGCCATGAGGGGGCAACCACCCTGGAGTAGAAGAGGCCCACGGAAGGGGAGCAGGGAGGCTCAAGACCGTTGGGGCCTCTGGTCACCACCAGGGGGTGCCCTGAGCCTCATGGAGCCCGGGACTTATTCACTTCCGCCACACCCATGGAGGACGATCCTTCCAGGGTCACACAGAGTGCTTCTGGGTGCTCTCCTGATGCTTCCGCCACACCAGGACGTGACGTCAGGTAGAACACCTGGAGCTCATCCGGGTGAGGATAAAGGGGGCCGCCTCCCTCCTGTCAGTGAGCTGGAGTCGGGAGCAGGAGAAGGATGAAGCTCCTGGAGAGAGAGTGCAGGTGGCCCAGGGACAAAGAGAGAGAAGGCCCAGGAGAAGGGAGACTGGGGCTAGAGGCACTGTGGAGTTGTGCGGGACTGACTTGTGTGTTGTGGAATTCAAAATAAAGGTATTTTGGATAAAGATGTGGTCTCCGACTGGTGGTGTCCGGGCAAATATCACAGTGGAAAAAGTGATGCGCTGTGAATACTTTCCGGATGCACTGTAGATTCGGCGCCCTGATCCTCTCCGAAAACATCACTAAGGTAATTTGTCTCTCTTGACTCTCCATTTTTACTCCTAACCCTTTCCATAATGCTTTGCTAGGACATAATTCGGTAACAAAATCTTCCTCCAAAGTGCACTGCATTAATACTGTAATAATTAACCTCAATGCATGTAAAAAAAACTAGGCAGTGCGGCATAAATACAAATAAATTAATTACAATTACACCTCTAGATGAACAATGTATTAAAACTATAAAAACAAATTATAGATTAAATGAAAAATATGCACAGTGCGGCGCTAATAAAAATAACTTAATTTCTATCTCTAATACCCATAATGCACATACAATTCAGTTCTGCTCATCCGAAACATTAAATATGGCTTTATTAAATGTTAGAGCATTAACCAACCAGACGTTTTCAATTAATGATTTTATTAGTGATAGGAAAATTGATTTTATTGCACTAAGTGAAACGTGGCTTAGCTCTGACGGTGCAGATGTTTTAATCTAATCTGCGCCTCCGAATTACAGGTTTGCTCATGCGGATCGCCAAGGCAAGAAAGCCGGGGGTTTAGCAAACTTGAGCCGGTTAAAGTGTAAAGATATCAGTTTTGGTAAATTCAAGCCCTTTGAGTACCTTGCCGTTGTTATTCATGGAGTTTCTTAGTGTCTAGTATTGTCCATGTATAGACCTCCCAAATTCTTTGAGGAATTCTCAGACTTGGTGTCAGTTGTAATTACGAACTATGACACGCTCCTAATAGTTGGTGACTTTAACACTAGAATTACCAGAGCCTACGAAAAAACTCGTAGATCCGGCCCACCTTAAATCCATTCGCACCTCTCCACCAGCGTCTTTTGTCCTGTAAATCTATACTAATAAAAGGCAAAGCCCTCACTGACTCACTGACTGACTGATTCACTCATCACTAATTCTCCAACTTCCCGTGTAGGTAGAAGGCTGCAATTTGGCAGGCTCATTCCTTACAGCTTACTTACAAAAGTTAGGCAGGTTTCATTTCGAAATTCTACGCGTAATGGTCATAACTGGAACCTGTTTTTTGTCCATATAGTCTAATGGAGGAGGCGGAGTCACGTATCACGTCATCACGTATTACGCCTCCTACGTAATCACGTGAAGTGAAAACAAGGAAGAGATTTACAGCACGAGTCAAACGCGGGAACAAAGGTAAATGACGTTAATTGTTGAGTGTCTTTTAATACTGTGTAAGCATACATATTAACAGATGTGCAATTAAACGTGTGCATTTACGGGGTGATTTCTCAGGCTTAAAAGCTTGCCTTTTATTAAAAAGATAAATGCTGTTTTCATTCTGAAGGGCACAAACCACGTTAGATTTCATGCTGAAGAGTAAGCTCAGCACACAGCTTGGTCATATTACAACCGGAAGGGTGAACTGACAATATGATATACAAAGAGATCCTTAAGAAATAATTATTGATTCATTTTCCCTCAGTTTAAAAAGGTTTACTTTTCTTCTTAATAAAAATTTTAAAGTGGTACTTCGCCGCTGCGAAGCGCGGGTATTTTGATATGTATCAAAATATATTGCGTCATCACGCCTCCCATGTAAGCACGTGAACTGACCCGCTGCCGTTTGCAATGCCATATTCGCGAGATACAAGTTTAATGACAAGACACGAGGTATAAATGACAGTTTGGATCACTTTGTGACAGAGTTAAAATTGCTGTGTCCAGAAACTTTTAACTGCCGGATCTTAGCTAACATTAAATAAACCCGTGGACATCGCAACATCACACAAGACAGCGGCTCACGTGAACTGACTGAACGCAGCAGGAGTGATCACTTCAATGAATCAAACCTATTCAAAAAACACATTTCACAATTGATAAGGTACGAAAACAATAGATAGATAGATAGATAGATAGATAGATAGATAGATAGAT
>NC_041409.2:38874152-38926652 GCF_900747795.2 Erpetoichthys calabaricus | reverse complement strand
TGAGACAATGGAACTGGGCATTCTCTGATCTGGAGGGATAAAAGCTGACGCACAAACGCTGGCGAATCTGCCTTCTTCGTATCTCACCGTCACTTGATTTTTTTTATTCAGTTTTATTGATTGTTCCTGCTCACGCTGAATTAGTATGCACCTTATGGTCTATGATGTCAAAAAAAAACAGAGAAATAGGTATATATGATATTTGGAATTAATCGTTTTATGACCTGTATAGTACATTTTGGGAAAACTTTGTGGCATGAATGCAACATTATTCATATTCATTCGCATAACATCTTGCGGTTTGTAATCAGTGACCGCATGTTTTTTTTTTTCCCCTATCTTGCCAGTCCCCACATGTTGCTGTATGCTGTTTCTTTTGTACTCCAGGACATGCAGAGGAAAGAATAGTACAGAGCAGTAAGTTCAGCGCTATATGCAATCATCAGATTCAAATGTTAACAGTTCACATACACGCAAGGATCATCCTTCCTACATTTACGACGTGTGTACCTGTTACAATGTACACACTTCTCTCTATGCTGTGGTTTCTATTACATACCTGAAAGAAAGACAATATATGTGAAAACATCATCGCACTAATGCAATATTATTTGAAAACGAACAGCGTCAGATCGGGTGTGAATTTATGCTGGCGCTGTTACTTAGAGTCAGATCAGGAGCTTATTCAGTGCGCGCAAGAACATGCAGGTGGCCAGGTGCTGTGTGCTACAACATGCTGGTGGTGATCCATGCACACGTACTGTGCAATGCATGCATGGGGGCCACTGAAAAAAATAAGAGTGTTCATGGCTCAGCTTGCAGAGGAACTTCGTCATCGCATCTTACTAAAAAAGGCGATGGAAAAATAAAAGGAGGATTCAACATTGACAAGCTTCTGTTCCAGACAGCCGCTTTCCCCAGGAAAGTAAACTGAGTCAGTGTCACCCCACCCCGCCCCTACTGATCTGACTCTTAAGTAACAGCGCCAGCATAAATTCATACCCAATCTGACGCTGTTCGTTTTCAAGTAATATTGCATTAGTGTGATGATGTTTTCACATATATTGTCTCTTTCTTTCAGGTGTGTAATAGAAACCACAGCATAGAGAGAAATGTGTACTTTGTAACAGGTACACACGCCGTAAATGTAGGAAGGACGATCCTTGCGTGTGTGTGAACTGTTAACATTTATATCTGATGATTGCATATAGTGCTGAACTTACTGCTCTGTACTATTCTTTCCTCTGCATGTCCTGGAGTACAAAAGAAACAGCATACAGCAACATGTGGGGACTGGCAAGATCGGGGAAAAAAAAACACGCGGTCACTGATTATAAACCGCAAGATGTTATGCAAATGAATATGAATAATGTTGCCTCCGTGCCACAAAGTTTTCCAAAATGTACTATACAGGTTATAAAACGAATAATTCCAAATATATATACCTATGTCTCTGTTTTTTTTTTTTTTGTTTTGTTTTTTTGACATCATAGACCATAAGGTGCATACTAATTCAGCATGAGCAGGAACACTCAATACAACTGAATAAAAAAAAATCAAGTGACGGTGAGATACGAAGAAGGCAGATTTGCCAGTGTTTGTGTGTCAGCTTTTATCCCTCCAGATGAGAGAATGTCCAGTTCCATTGTCTCAAAACACCACTCACATCTCCAGTTATTCCCAGTTTCAAATAAAAACTAACAGCGTCAGATCCCTGGGTGGGGGGGCGGTAGTATGTATCGTGATCGTAATTTAGAGAGAATAAAAGTGAAAACAAAAGGTAACTTTTATAAGTCCTATAAATGTACACCATGTGTTACAGACGCAAGCCAAGTGTATGTGTGTACTGTATAATATTAACAATAAGAGCAGCTCACTACTGAAAACAGCAAATGTAGGAGTGAGTCGGGATTGAACTGGGGACTCTTGATTACAAGTCAGCAAATCTTCCGCTATGCCACGGAAGCTGTTGTCTTTTCCTTGAACCTTTTCTAAAAGTGTTTATTTGATCTTTGGACTTCAGGCTTCGCACATTATATAGTTTATGCCTACATTTTGTCATTTACTACTAAAATATTAAAAATGTTTCTGTTTTAAAAATGTGTTTGCACAGATTATTGTAGAAACGGAACACACATGAGCTGTGTGTGTTCCAAATAACGATCTATTATTTCCTCTCTAAAACTCCACTTCACTCCCAGATAATCAATCAAGGCACGAGCTGGGAGAAGTTCGGTGGGGGGATGGAATAGCCGACTGCTTACTGCTTGTCTTTATCGGCACATTTACAGGACAAAAGACGCTGGCGGAGAGGTGCGAACTGATTTAACGTGGGCTGGATATATACGAGTTTTTTCGTATGCTCTGGTAATTCTAGTGTTAACTTTCATGAACTCTTTTGACTTGAGTCAGCACATTAGTCAGCCTACACACAAAGCAGGTCATACGTTTGACTAAAGGACTAAAGGACTAAAAGTTAATGGGAAGCAGATCATTGATATTGTTCTATCAGACCATTTTCTCTTACTATGTAATATAGAAATAATGATAGAAAATATTCATGAGAAGCATATTGTTAAAAAACGCTTCTTTGATTCATCAGCAGCTTCAAAATTTACAAACATTCTAAGCAATCAGTCCATTTGTAGTGCTTACTACAACAGTGAGAATAATGTAAATAGTAAGGTGGAAAATTTTAATTCTAAGGTGAGAGCTGCTGCTGACATAGTCGCACCTGAAAAGATAGTTAAAAAGTCTTCTAGCATTGTTGTACCATGGAAGGCCCAAAGAGTGTCTGATCTAAAGAGAACATGCCGGAGAGCTAAACTGATTATCCACTATGAGATATTGAAGGTTAAAATAACAGAATACAACAACATAGTCCGTCTTGAGAGGCGGTGTTATTTCTATAGAATTATAAATAACAACGCTAGTAATCGAGTCTTGTTCTCTACAATTGATCGTCTGCTAAACCCAGGCCACTCCTCCATGCCTCCAAAATACCTCCAGTGAAACTTGTGAGGCTTTTGCTGTATTTTTTAATAAAAAAAATTAATGATATTAGAAATAATATAGTACATCTCCACAACACTGATCCTGTTAAACTGCGGTACTCCATTATAAACAAATGAATTTCTTTCACCAGGATAGATTTACCAGATTTATATAAAATAATTTCTCAACTGAGACCCTCCTCCGGTGTCCTTGACCCAATACAAACAAGTTTTTTCAAAGACGTATCAGGCGTGCTAATTGATAGTATTCTTGACATAGTAAACTCGTCATTAGATACGGGGGTCTTCCCAGACTGTCTTAAGACTGCTGTAGTTAAACCTCTGTTCAAGAAAAATAATCTTGACTTCTCTGCTTTTGAAAATTTTAGACCTATTTCTAACCTGCCTTTCTTAAGTAAAATTCTAGAGAAGGCAGTCATTATGCAGCTTAATGATCACCTCAATAAACATGCTGTTCTTGACAAGTTTCAGTTGGGTTTCAGAACAATCATAGCACAGAAACTGCAGTCGTTAAAGTAGTAAATGACTTGCGGGTAAATGCAGACAGAGACCGTTTATCTGTTCTTATCCTCTTAGATCTGAGTGCCGCATTTGATACCATTGATCACAATATTCTTAGAAATCGCCTTAGTCAATGGGTGGGCCTCTCTGGCAGTGCCTTAAATTGGTTTGAATCTTATCTGGTAGGTAGAAAATTCTTTGTTAGTTGTGGTAATTATACTTCAAAGACACATGATATTCTACATGGTGTTCCACAAGGCTCTATCCTGGGTCCACTGCTCTTTTCGATTTACATGCTTACGTTAGGTCAGATTATCTCGGGGCATAATGTGAGCTACCACAGCTATGCCAATGACACACAGCTGTATTTATCAATAGTACCTGACAACCCGACTCTTTTGATTCATTGATACAATGTCTATCTTGTGTTTCTGAATGGCTGAGTTGTAATTTTCTCAAATTAAATAAAGAGAAAACAGAAATTTTAGTGATTGGCAATAATGGATATAATGAGGTTATTAGAAATAAACTTGATGCATTAGGATTGAAAGTCAAGACGAAGGTAAAGAATTATGGGGTAACTATTGACTCTGACCTGAATTTAAATCACATATTAATCAGATCACTAGGACAGCATTTTTTCACTTAAGAAATATAGCAAAAGTTAGACCACTTATAATATTGCAAGATGCTGAAAAATTAGTTCACGCTTTTGTTTTCAGTCGGGTAGATTACTGTAACGCACTCCTCTCAGGACTACCCAAAAAAGACATCAATTGATTGCAACTAATGCAGCTGCTAGAATCTTAACTAGGAAAAGAAAATCTGAGCAAATTGCTCCAGTTTTGATGTCAGTACACTGGTTACCCATGTCATTTAGATTTTACTTTAAAATCCTGCTTATAGTTTACAAAGCCTTAAATAATCTCACTCCATCTTATATTTCGGAATGTCTTACACCTTACACTCCATATCGTAACCTTAGATCTTCAAATGAGTGTCTACTTAGAATTCCAAGAGCTAAACTTAAAAGAAGTGGTGAGGCGGCCTTCTACTATTATGCACCTAAAATCTGGAATAGCTTGCCAATAGGAATTCGCCAGGCTAATACAGTAGAGGACTTTAAAACTCTGCTGAAAACACATTACTTTAACATGGCTTTATCATAGCTTCATCTTAGTTTAATCCTGATGCTCTGTATATTAAATTAATTATCATTATTATTAATAGTGGCTCCAAAATCCGTACTAAGCCCTACTTTCTCTTCTGCTCTTTTTCCGTTTTTCTGTGGTTGTGATTTGCGCCACCACCACCTAATCAAAGCACCGTGGTGTCCCTACATTGATGGATTAAAGGCCAGTAGTCCACATGACCGTCATCATCAAGTTCTTCTATGAGAACCCTGAATACAATGAGGACTGATTGAGATCGTTTATGTTAGGTAGAATGCCCAGAGGGGGCTAGGCGTTCTCATGGCCTGGAACCCCTGCAGATTTTATTTTTTTCTCCAGCCATCTGGAGTTTTTTTTTGTTTTGTTTTTTCTGTACTCCCAGGCCATCATACCTTACTTTTATTTTATGTTAATTAGTGTTCCATAATTTTAATTCTTGTTTAATTTGTCTTTTTTCTTTTTTTTTTCATCATGTAAAGCACTTTGAGATTGTTTGTATGAAAATGTGCTATATAAATAAATGTTGTTGTTGTTGGTGTTGATGGAGAAGTATAGAGAAGGCCAGAAGGACTTGCATTGCGTCTTTGTGGACCTGGAGAAAGCATATGACAGAGTGCCTTGAGAGGAGCTGTGGTATTGTATGAAGAATTCGGGAGTGGCAGAGAAGTACGTAAGAGTTGTACAGGATAATTACGAGGGAAGTGTGACAATGATGAGGTCTGTGGTAGGAGTGACGGATCCATTCAAGGTGGAGGTGGGATTACATTAGGGATCGGGTCTGAGCCCTTTCTTATTTGCAATGGTGATGGACAGGTTAACAGATGAGATTAGACAGGAGTCCCCATGGACTATGGTGTTTGCTGATGACATTGCGATCTGTAGCAAGAATATGGAGCAGGTTGAGGAGACCCTGGAGCGGTGATGTGTTCTAGAGATGAGAGGAATGAAGGTCAGTAGAAACAAGACAGAATTCATGTGTGTAAATGAGAGGGAGGTCAGAGGAATGGTGAGGATGCAAGGAGTAGAGTTGGCTAAGGTGGATGAATTTAAATATTTGAATCAACAGTACAAAGTAACGGGGATTGTGGCAGAGAGGTGAAAAAGAGAGTGCAGGCAGGGTGGAATGGGTGGTGAAGAGTGTTAGGAGTGATTTGTGACAGACGGGTATCGGCAAGAGTGACTGGGAACATCTGCAGGACAATAGTGAGACCATCTATGTTTTATGGGTTAGAGATAGTGGCACTGACCAGAAAACAGGAGACAGAGCTGGAGGTAGCAGAATTATAGATGCTGAGATTTGCATTAGGTGTGACAAGGATGGATAGGATTAGAAATGAATACATTAGATGGTCAGCTCAAGTTGGAATGTTGGGGGACAAAGTCAGAGAGGCGAGATTGCGTTGGTTTGGACATGTGGAGAGGGGAGATGCTGAGTATATTGGGAGAAGGATGTTAAAGATAGAGCTGCCAGGCAAGAGGAAAAGAGGAAGGCCTAAGAGAAGGTTTATGAATGTGGTGAGAGAGGACATGCAGGTGATGGGTGTGACAGAGAAAGATGCAGAAGACTGGACAATATGATAAAAGGTGATCCGCTATGGCAACCCCTAATGGGAGCAGCCGAAAGATGAAGAAGAACTAATGAAAATAACTGAAGTACCATATCAGTAGTCCAAACTGAGTTTTTGTTTGTACCAGAAACTTTTATTCTGATGTTATGCTGCTTTTTCATCCTTCAAAGCTATTTATTTCATTAAGTTAAATCAGCATTAATCTTCAACCAAGGTGATGTTTTTCTGTAGTGTTTTTGAGGTTTGACCTCTGCAAAATCTAATACATAATGTCTCCTCTTTCCAGTACACTTACCCATTCTTCCATTTTCTTAACCCACTTATTCTGATTTTGGGTTTTTACTGAGTTGGTGCCTGTGTTGGCAACATAATATCTAAGACTGGAACCAACCCTGGATGAATTACTAATGCCATTTCTAAGCACAATTACTAACACACTCACCAGGCGATTTTAGAGTCACTAATTTACATAACATGCAATCTGAGGAAATGCAGAATGGGGGGCATATAGACTGTACACACAGAATTATCAGGCTGGGATTTCAATTGTCATCCCTCAAATAGTAAGGCAACAGTGCCAGGCGCTGAGACCCTTGCTGCACAAGTGTTTAACAGGTTGTTAAAGAGCACACGTTAATAATAACAATCAAGTATTTGTGATATATAAATGTTGATTGTTCTCTGACTGCTTATCTTTTATTCATGAATGGAGAAGGAAAAATAAGGGTTGAACACTGAAAGACTATTGGAAGAAAAATGAAACAGTGCAGTTAGTTATCTTGATGCAGGTCATTGGGCATGATAAAAAGGGTGTGACAGACAGCTGGGTCCCACGCCCGGCAAGAACGCCCCTGCTGCATCTGTTCCAGGGGAGCAACCATGGGCAGCTCAATACCTCCCCTGGGACACTTGGTGGCAGCCTCCCTGGTGGACAGTGATCCCCCAACCTGTCGCTTGGCTCCATGGGAGATGGAGTCTTCCACAACCTCGTTGGGAGCTCGGATGGCCGCTAGGGGGAGTTGCATGAAGTCAATAGCCCGGCTGGACGAATCTTCAGCCCCACCCAGAAGTGCAATTAGGACCAGGTGGTCAAGCACCTGGAACGCTTCCAGGTGGGCTATAAAAAGGGCCAGCCACCACCACTCGAGAGCAAGAGTCGGGAGGAGGAGGAGGACTAAGCCTGAAGGGGAGTGGTGGTATAGGAAGAAAAGTGGTGTTGTGGTTATTTGTGTGGTATTTGGGACTGTGTATTGAATGTGGGTCATGGGGAAGACGTGCACCCACAGGTGAAGAAAAATAAAGTCGCTGTTCATTTTATATGTGCCTCCGTGTCTATCTGTGTCGGGTCAGGCGCCTATATAGCGCCTCTGTTACACGGGAAACTAAACACAAAGAAATAATTTCCCCCAAAACTGTTTTTATATTTTTTTGAAATACTGAACTAAAATGAGGTTTAATAACCATTTTCAAAAGGTGGTTTAGATAGAGTAAAGTAACTATGAGTCAGATTGGCAATCTTGGCAGAGAGGGCCCTCTGTGTCTTCAAAAGATTCCATGAAAGGGCAGTGATGAAGGTCCATAATCTCCTGCATGCCTTCCCAGAGATTTAATCAGACATAATGACAACAAGCCCACACCGCTTAGTTTAACTGCTGCTATTACAGTTGCTTTGAAGAAATGAAGATGTGTTAGCTGGCGTGGCAATATTCTTCAGCAAAGAAGGTGTGGGTGCCTATGAGATAATGAGAAGTGTCCCTTCAGCATGAAATGAAGCAAAGTGGAAGCTGTCAGTGGTTATGTGCACATCTGCCTTACCAGTAGGCTGATTATAGCCAAGTTTTTGTGCTCTGCTGCTCAGCACAGTCTTGTGGTAGCTTAGCTTTTTGTGAAGTTTTTGATTTCTAGATTAAAACAAACTTGTTATATTAGCTAATAGAGTCAAGTGAGAAATAACGGTTGTTATGTTTTACATGTATTATTTACAAATATCATTGCATTGATTTTGCATTGTGTGGTGGCTGTCTTGATAAGAACAGTTTAAGTTGAATGCCAGTCTAGCTTGTGAGGTGCAGGGTAGTGCCAACAAATTTGTCCACAGGTTGTCACAATGGAACCATTTAAATTAGCCAGTTATCCTAACTGTATGTTATAAAACAGCGAGAGAAAATGGGGAGATAAGCATTGGTAAATAATGTAAGCTCATCCAATGAGCTTATTATGGCCCACCTTTTCAAGTGGCATCATTACACCATTAGCATGCTTGCTGCAGTGAGTCCTGGCAAAGTATAATAATTAATAATTCTTTACATTTATATAAAGTTTTTCTCACTACTCAAAGTACTTTCCACGCAAAGAGGACCTGGGATGCCATCCATTATCTCTTTTCTGTGATGCTACCACTGAACCACTTGGGTGGATATCCATAATTTAAACCACAAGATTCATTCCTTATCCTGACTTAGTTTAATACCTTGAAAGATTAAATAAACAAAAGTTCTTTAGCAGTCCAGACAGGCGCACTTTGAAGTGGCACTTGACGTGGACTTGTTTTTAACAGGAATATTAAAAGGGCAAATTCTGGGCATCTATATAAATAAAATTCTTTTCGTGTTTGAAACGGAAATGACGTATTACCACGGGTAATGGAAATTACGTATGACCACGGAACATATTATAATATAAGAACTTATTATTTGTGTGAGAGTTATTTTACTGATATTGAAAAGAAGAAAAAAGACTTTAAATAAGGAGCTGGTGAGGTGAATGTAAAGAAGAAGCCAGTGGTAAAACAAGAGAGACTTCGTAATAAGGACTGTTGGGTGTACGGAGGAGTGCCAGCTAACCTAAAAGGACCTTCGGAGCACATGGCTTTACTTTGCTTTTATGGTACGGATGCGAACGCCGAGACACCTGGGTGAGACGGACTTCTTCCTTCAACAAAGGAATCGTCGCCAGGTCGGTGAGATCGCTTCTTTTACATTTAAATTCAGTATACGAGTCAGCGGAACGTATCTGACTTGATCACTGGATTCATTGCATATTTCCCAGGCCGTGTGAATTTAGACTTTAAAACAACAACGTGCTGTTTGTAAATAGGGTAATTTTCCGGTTCTTTTCCTTGCTTGCTTTCTTTCTTTGCTGTTTCGCCATTTTCTGGGGAGTATATTATAGAGTGTTTAAGGGGGTGGCATATTAATTAGGGTTCGTGTAGTTATTATAGATTTGACAAGGATTTAAAGGGTTTTTATTGTTTTGTTTGATTTATAATATACTAGCCAACCCGCGGCGTAACATACGCCGCATAATTATGTATTGATGGGTGAACACTTGCTGAACGACACAGTTGTCCAAATGGGTTGGGTTTGTGGATACCACTGTGAGTGAATGAAAAGATGGACCTCTGGAGAGAGCAACATACAATTGTCCGTGACTGAAAGCGGGATCGTCTGTGACGATGGAGGCCACGCTGGTGAAAGTTACTTCATCGGTAGGGATAAGTTTCAGCACTTGTTTATTAAGGTGTAGCGAGTCTTCGTTGTTGACGCTTAATATAGCTTGCGTACTGAGTTGTTCTGGAGTCACAGTTGAGAAACACTTTTTTAATGTCTTTTAAGCACAGGGAAAAAAATTAACATGTGAAACATCCGTAATGTAATAAGCCACCAAGAAAAGTAACATTTCAACAATGCACGCTATGATCCGATCGCTGTAAACAGAAGTGAAAACAAAATCGAGGCCAGTGCCTTCTTTAACTGCCTTGTAGTGCAATGGTAGTGCTGCTGTTTTGCAGTAAGTAGACTGTGGAAGCTTTTGGGTTCGCTTCCCGGTTTCTCCCTGTGTGGATAGCGCTTTGAATACTGAAAACACCGCTATATTAATGTAATGAAGTATTATTATTCTTATGCGTCCAGCGCTCTCTCCCTCTCTCGCACACCTGTATGCATGTGTGTGTCGCTCACTCTCTCTCGCTCGCTGCACGTGTTCCTGCAGGCATACCAGTAAGTGAATGAAAAGATGGAACTCTGGAGAGAGCAACATACAACTGTCCGTGACTGAAAACTGGTTTTGACAGATACATGCACATCTTTTTGAAAGTTTGGCCCTGTGCCTTATCAATTGTCATCGCAAAGGCAAATCTAACAGGAAATTGTCTTCGTGTTAAAGTAAAAGGCAAATTATCCGTGACAAACTGTTTTACACGCTGCATACCAACCCGCGGCGTACTATACGCCGCATAATCACGCCGCTTTTTTAATGTTTTTTAAGCAGAGGGAAAAAATGAACATTTGCAAAATCCATAACGCCGCTTTCAGTAAGTACAATGCACACGCGTTTAATTTGTCAGCCACTTTTTGCCAGCCGTCTTTTCTGGTTTGGGCTGCTTTTGCAGTGTTACCGCTTGTGCATATTAAATCTTGAAATCCTTCGAGTAACTAATTAACTAACTAACACCCACCCACCCAGCTTGTGAGAAAAAAATGTGCCCGTTCTTTCATCATTTTGTTGCAGCCTATCAAAGACTTGCTGATCATGTTTTCTAGACTCAATATACAGTGGAACCTCGGTTCACAACCATAATTCGTTCCAAACCTCTGGTCGTAAACCAATTTGGTCGTGAACCGAAGCAATTTCCCCCATAGGATTGCATGTAAATACAATTAATCCATTCCAGACCATACGAACTGTATGTAAAAATATTTTTTTAAAGATTTTTAAGCACAAATATAGTTAATTATTACACCATAGAATGCACAGTGTAATAGTAAAAACATTGAATAACACTGACATAAACACCCAGGCTCCCTGCTCAGCTGCATGCTCTCTCTCTCTCTCTCTCTCTCTCAGCAGCACGTGAGCCTCCCCAGCCACCTCCCTCTCTCTCTCTCTCAGCAGCACACGAGCCTCCCCAGCCCCCCCCTCTCTCTCAGCACCACGCGAGCCCCCTCCCCCTCTCTCAGCAGCAGAGCCTCCCCAGCCCCCCCCACCCTCTCCCTCTCTCTCAGCAGCACGCAAGCCTCCCCAGCCCCCCCCCTTCTCTCAGCAGCACGCAAGCCTCCCCAGCCCCCCCTCTCTCTCTCTCTCTCTCAGCAGCAGGCAAGCCTCCCCAGCCACCCCTCTCTCTCTCTCTCTCTCAGCAGCACGCGAGCCCCTCCCCCTCTCTCAGCAGCGCGAGCCTCCCCAGCCCCCCCCCTCTCTCTCAGCAGCACGGGAGCCTCCCCAGCCCCCCCCTCTCTCAGCAGCACGCGAGCCTCCCCAGCCCCCCCCCCCCTCTCTCTCTCTCAGCAGCATGCAAGCCTCCCCAGCCCCCCCCAGCAGCACTCGAGCCTCCCCCGCCCCCCCCCCCCCCTCTCTCTCTCTCAGCAGCATGCAAGCCTCCCCAGCCCCCCCCCCCCCTCTCTCTCTCTCTGTAACATTGCAGCAGTTGTATAAACACTTTTTTTTAAAATGAGTTTTAAGCACAGGGGGGAAAAAAGGAACATTTCAACAAATCCGAACTTTATTTAAAAGCCAAGCAAGATAGTAACATTGCAGGAGTTCACCATTTTTAATCAGGCGACTGACAGTAGTGGAGTCAGGCACAGAGAAGGTCAGCTGCTGAGAAAGCGTCTGGACTGTTGCAGGGCAGTGAAGCAGGTGAGACGCTAATGAAAAAGAGGCACAGGGCTTATTGGTTTTTAAAGACTGCTTCCTTCATTGTGTTTTAATCTCAGTTTTAAAGGATTGCGCGGCTCTCTCTGTCGCGCTGCCTGTGTTTGTGCCTCTGTCTCTCTGTGGCGCTGCCTGTGTGTGCGCGGCTCTCACTCTCGGGCTGCCTGTGTGTGCCTCTGTCTCTTTCTGGCGCTGCCTCTGTGTGAACCAAGGTTCCACTGAGGTTGACTAATGAAAAGTCAACGTGGCTCAGAGCTGCATGTGCACTGTGGCACAGACAAAAAGAAATGACGGCATGTTTTCCAAGGCGTTGCGTCCGAGTTGGTGGGCGTGGCTCTGTGAGTTGTCGTCGTAACCAATGGGCTTAGAGTTGGTGGGTGTGGCTCCTTCCTGCGTGCGCCATTGGTGTCTTACTTGTCGGCAGCTTAGTGAATCCACGCCCCCTTCCGGCGTGCTTTCCATGGTTGTCTTGCCTTAGTGAATTATATATATAGATTCTTTTTTGATTGTTTAAAGAATTGTTGGGGTGATTATTTCCTTTGTATAAATTCATAAAAGACAACTCCAGATGAGGATATCAAATTGGGGCTAAGGTTCGGTTGGGTTCCGTACTTAATAGAATTAATTTTCCTAAGAGTAGGAGATTTTTGTGTGTGCTGGGCTCCTCATTCAACTTAAGAGGAACGCGCTACACCTTGATAGTAAAAGAGATGAAGAAAACAGCTTTGCGTCTTTCTACTTTTTAACTGCGCCGAGCTGTAAACAATGTGAAGACGAGACTGCCTTCAGTGGCGAGGGGTCATAAGAACAAAGTGGACTCTGGGAGGCGCGGAATGTCGGGCTTTTCGTCCAGGTCAACAGCTTCGCAGTTTCGGGCAGCGTCCTCTCTTCTCGCACTGTTTGTCACACTTCAAGTGCCCCGTCGGCTCCTGGAACAGTGGAAATCTTTGTGAATAAGTGTAATTGGCGCTATCGAAGCAGGACTCTCTTGGTAAATTGCGGTGCACGGCTACTTACTGTTCCTTAAGATGAATTCAGGTCACTAAAACCCAGCAACATTCAAGGTTGCTTTTGTGATGAATTCTTTTAAGAAAATGGAGGATCTAAAAAGATGTACCGACCTCTTCATGTTAAGTATTAGACTTGGGAATTGTTTGGACCTTCTGCCCGTTAAGCACGAAAAGGCAGCATCCACATTTCTCAGAATAATTTTTCGCTTAATCACAGGCACATAGTGCAAGGTTGTCAAGCAGGTAGTTTGCCCGAAACCACTGCAGTAGTACTCAATGTATCTTTACTTCTTAAATGTTAATGTTTGACTGTTTAATAATTTATACGCTTCTTCAAATTCTTTTATCAAAATGTTTACTACTTAATAATTAATATTTATAGAATTTCTGTTTATTGTAAATGCTCTTTATTTGTTCAAAAATAACATTGGTAATTAACAAACTTATTTTATAAATACTACATTTTAGTTTTTTTCCCTTGTACTCAGTGAGCGAAGCCACTGGGTAATCAGCAAGTAATAGAATAAAATATGTCTTAGTCTAGACTCATTTTAAATACTGCTTTCATTTTTGAACTTTTTTTCATGTTTTTTTGTGTGCATTTTCAATTCCTTTTATATTGTTTACTTTCTTTTGTGTCACTTCTTTGAAGATGTATTATTTTGTTGTCCATTGCATCTGAGGAATCTTTCCCATTGCTTATGTGCAAGTCAACTAATGCTATGTATAAAACCATTGTGACACTAGAGGGCACTGCCGCTCCTCAAACCCAATTAGACAAACATCCAAGACTCCAAGTAAAAGCAGCAAAAGGATATTTTATTCTTTCTCCTTCAATAGTGGTGCTTTGAAGCACCTCCGCCACCATACAAAGGCAATAATAATAATACAAATAAACACAATACTCTCCTCCCAGCAAGCTCTGTCAAACCACCTCCCAGTTCTTTATATAGTCCTTGACCCGGAAGTGCTTCTGTCCACATGACTCGTCAGCACTTTCGGGTCTGATGGAGAATTGTCTTTTTCTTCAGCCCGGAAGTAATTCAGGGCTTTCATCCCCGTGACTTGGGAGTACTTCCGGGCTATACGGGAAGCAGAAATCCCTGTGTCTCCCTACAGCATCTCCTGGCGGCACCCATGGTACCCAGCAGGGCTGTGAAGCCGAATTCCGTATCCCATGGTGCCCTGCGGGAATCCGGGGCACCGCTCTGCTGCAGGGAAATCGCCATCTAGCATCCTGGGGGAGGCATTGTTCCAAAGTAGCTGTCTTCCCCCATCTGTCCATTCTTTGGACATCCCGGCCATCTATCACGCCATCTTACTTTAAAGTGAGAGGTTGCAGTAATTTTTTCTCAAGAACATTACCCACACTTTATGGAAAGTAGTAATAAAGTACGCTTTTCTATAAGAATTAAACGGTTACACTGTAGATTTCGTTACAGCAATTTCTAGTTTTAAGCAGAGAGATAGTCAAGCAGATAAACAGATAGTTAGTCAATTACTACTTTAATTGTCCCAAGGGGGAAATTTAGTTTTTTTTACAGAAGCTCACAAAATATAACAAATAGCAACCCCCCTCAAATACACACAATTGCAAAAAAGCTATTTATTTTAGCTAAACAAAAGAGCAGTCACAGTGATACACAGTAAAGGTGTGAAGTTGTAAATATGAAGGTGCCCCAGTAGCACTTCTTCACACACTTCTGAATAATTTATTTAATCAGAGTCCTCAGTGTAAGTGTGTTATAGACAGGATGTGCAGCATTGCCCATCATGGTCATCGATTTTGTCTTTATTCTCTTCTCTAAGACTACCTCCAGATTGTGTCCCATAACTGAGCAACACAGAAATGTGGAGCATGTGGTGGATGTCACACCCATATTAGAGGAGCATAGTCCCCTAGAATAAAAGAGCCTGTTCTGCCCTTTCTTCTATAGTTCCTCTGTAACACAAGACCAGATCAGGCTGTCATTAATGTGGGCCTCCAAGTTCTTTAACAATATACCACCTCCACATTCTCTCCCTGAAAAGTAACCGGACATAGAGGTCCACAAAAGTCTAATGAGTTCCTTGGTTTTGTTGATTTTAAGTTGTAGACTAAGTTGCAAAATAAGTTAAATAAGCAGTGTATTAAATGTAAGAATTTGTTTAAAGGTTTACTTTAGTCTGTTACTTTATACACTTTGATTGGTCCCATTAGTCACATTTGCATTTTATAATGTTCTGAGGCCAGCTGCATTTTTTTTTTTTTACTTCTTAAGATCCCTTGCACAGGCATTTGTTGTTGGTCATGTGTTTGAAGAAGTTCTAGCAGACATAGTATGTTGGTCATGAAGCAATGGCAAAATGGTGTAGATTAAGGGAAACATCTGTAATTTGTGGTCTTGGTTGGGTATAATCTGGTTCCGTCATTGAAGCTAATTATTTTTTCACTTTAGTTCCTTATTTTGACCTTCTCAGTTGCTTAGTAACATCTCTTACGCCTGCAGCCCTTACACTAAGGTGTTTAAAAGGGCATAGTTGTTTTGGATCAACTATTTCGCCTAACCCTTTTGATATTATTCCTGCCTAGAAATGTACTGAATCCTGTCTGTTCCCAACTATGTTCTTACTTTCTCTAAAATGTCTCATTTTTGTATCACATCAGTCCATCTTCTTCTATTTCTACACACAATGTAATGCTGATGGTCACTCAGACCCTGAGGCACATCCGATGCCATCTGGTCTACAGAATGTTCTAGGCAGGTAGCAGGGCATCCAAGCAGGAATTGTAATGGTTCTGCTTCAAGCATTACAGTGCAGGGGGGAAGATTGGAAGTCAGATATTTGTAGCAGTATTATAAGTGATACTGTTACAAGAAATTATGTTTTTCTTGTTTTAAGCTTTTTGCCAATAAAGTATATGGTCAGGTTTTCTCGAAACAGCAGGCATGTGGTCATATTCAGGGCTGTGGAGTTGGAGTCGAAAGTAATTCAATTTGAATAATTGACTGATTCCTCCATGTGTGACTTGGTGCACTTTGCCTTTAATATAAATGCCCTTTGGCAAATATAGGAATGGTCATTAAACTGCTAAAAGTCACAAATAAGAAATTGCCATGACTGAAACTTTACTAATTTGAGGTCATATTACACTCCCACTGCACAGAGGTCTGTGGTGAACACTAAATAACAGCAGTGAAGGGTCAGTTTTTAAATATAGCATTAAAGACCAGAAGAAATTGAGTTCATTAATTTTCAATAGGATAGCCCACTTTGAATGGAAAAGCTACTAGTGTAGTTGTATTAGTTGATTATTGTTTCGTCTACGCAAGCTTTTGATTCCCTTGAATTTAAATTTGGTTGCTCTGATGCCGCAGCACTTACTGCTTCCTATGAATACAGTAATTTGACTTTTTACAGTGTGCCCCATAATTACTTGTATGACTTGGTATGGCTGTGTGCAAATTTCAAAGGATTGTCAGTTCCTCAGAGCTTTAAAGGTTTTTAAAGCTTTCGGGAGTTTTGCTGCATTGAATACAATTCATTATTTATTTGTGCTAGAAATGTCCAGAGAGAGATAAAGAGAGTTAGAAAGGCTTGAATAAGCTGTTTTAAGCTCATTAAACCACTAAAAACTTGTAGTTTGATTATATCATTTAGTTTACCTTGTTGCTTTTTTGTTTGTATTTTAAAGCATCTTCTGGTGGTTTTCAGTTTCTAAAGCAATGTAATATTGCACTAAATCATAAAAGATTTTAAAAGCCTGCAATGGTCTCGCATCTGGTCCAAGGTGTTTTTTTTTATCTGCTCTGTACCACCAGCTGATGAAAGTCTCCAGCTTCCATAAAAAAGGAACACAAAGTGTATAGTTAAAGATAATCTGACAGAAAAAAATCACCTTGTCCTCTCGTCATGTATACACATGGCAGTTCTAAGTCTATGCCTTAAAGTTTTTTGAAAACAATGCATTTTAATTCTTTGTAACTCTTATAATAAGAAAATATAATAACAAACAGTGGGGACAGACTATATGTTAAATATATTGTTTCCCTTCCCCCCCCAAGGGTTGTACAGTGGTGATCGGTGATGTTCAGTTGCTTTGAGAGCCTTGTTCAAGGTTGGTTGTTTTCGTCTTGTGTGGGTAGTTGCCAGGTAGCACACTTAGACTCCACAGAGTTAAATTTCTTTCATCTGTGCTTTCCCTGTGTGAATAACTTTGCAAAGCTTTCTACTTGTATCCTCTGCAATGTTTATCCCTTTCTTAGTTCCCTTTGCCTCCCCACCACCTCAAATTCTGTCATCCATTAAATCTGTTCAGAAACGGAATAGTTCTGAAGCCATTACAGTAACATTAAATGTTATAATCTTTATATTTTTGACCCACTGTTTTGTAGGAGGACTACAACTGCACTTTTAGTGCTCAAACAATTAAGGGCCCAGGTATTAGAAGGGAATGTGGATGCAAGTCAAGTTGGGTGCATGCACTGGTACAGTGCATTGCCACACCCACTACACAACGAAACAACTCGGGATCCCGGTTGGCAACCCCTCAGGCAGACACCACGCGGTCCAGTCCCACCCTCCGGAAATGACCCTCTATCTGCCGCAGCCAGGTGTTATGTGGGCGACCCCTTGGCCTGGTCCAGCCACTCGGGTCCCCAACAATGAGTATCTTACGAGCTGGATCACCCTCAGGCCTCACCCTCACCCACATGGCCGTAGCGCCGTAACTGATGCTCCCTCACAATGCAGGTAATGTGCCTCATTCGGGACACCATGATCAACTGCTCATTCAACACAAAGTCAACCTAGCAGTACCCAAGGATTTTCCGGAGAGACACAGTACCAAAGGAATCCAGTCTTCGTCTCAGGTCACTGGGTAGCGTCCATGTCTCGCAACCATATAGCAAGACAGGAAGCACCAGGACTCTAAAGACTTGGACCTTCGTCCTTTTGCATAGATATCAGGAGCACCACACACCCTTTTTCAGTGACCTCATGACCCCCCATGCTCTCCCAATCCATCTACTGACTTGGTAGGAAGAGTCACCAGAGACATGAATGTCACTGCCAAGGTAAGTAAACCTCTCTACAAGATTGACACTCTCTCCGCAAACAGACACACTGCTGATGGATGTGCCCAAGAGTTCATTAAAGGCCTGCATCTTGGTTTTTATCCAGGACACTCGCAAGCCCAGACACTCAGTCCTCGCTCAGTCTCTCGAGCGCCCCGATCAGAGCCTCCATTGACTCTGCAAAGATCACAGCATCGTCGGCAAAGTCAAGATCCATGAATCTTTCTTCACCAACAGATGTTCCACAGCTGCTGGACCTCACAACCTTGCCCAACACCCAGTCCATACAAGCATTGAACAGAGTAGGAGCAGAACACACCCCTGACGAACCCCAGAATCAACTAGAAAAAACACAGATGTTCTGCCTCCACTTCACAGCACTCACAGTACCAGTGTACAGGCTGGCCATGATATCCAGCAACCTCTAGGGGATCCCGCGAACCCCCAGGATGTCCCACAGGGCAGCTCGATCAACTGAGTCGAGCACTTTATGAAAATCGACAAAGGCTGCAAAGAAACTGCCGAAATTTGCGTTTGTGCTCCATAAGAACCCTCAGTGCCAGGATGCGGTTGATGGTAGACTTCTTAGGCGTAAAACCAGACTGTTCCGGTCACTGGTAGGTGAGCAAGTGATCACGGATCCTATTGAGGATGACCCTAGCATGGACCTTACCCGGCACCGAGAGCAGTGTTATCCCACTGTGGTTGCTGCAATCCAGGCGATCACCCTTCCCTTTCCAGATAGGGACGACAAGTCCCGTTTTCCAGTCAGTTGGGATTATGCCAGTCTCCCAAATGGAAGGAAAGATTGCTTGCAATGCCAGGATGACAGCCTTACCACCAGCCTGGAGAAGTTCACCCCGGATACCACAGATCCCTACAACTTTTCCTCCCCTCAGCTGGTTCACTACCTGTGCAATCTCAGTGAGATTGGGTGGTTCACAGCTAATTAGAAGATCAGCCTCAAGGACCGTGGACCCAGAGATATCCAACGTCCTAGCCGGAGGATCAGCTTTGAACAACTGCTCAAAGTAGCCAGCCCAATGGGTCACAACTGCAGTGTCATCCGTAAGGACCGTTCCATTAGCTGCCCTTTCTGCAACTCTCCGAGGAATAGATTCGGATGTGTGTAATGCTTTGATTCCTTTGTAAGCAGGACGTGGGTTGCTAGACCACAAATGGTATGTCACTTGCTCACCGATTCCTCTAACAAATGCCTTTTTATCTGCCTTGAGAGCCCTTGCAGCCGTCCTTCTCAGTTCCCGGTACAGACCAGAGTTGCCATTAAGCCGTGCGCTGCTACTCCTCTCGATGATATCCAGGGTGCCCTGCGAGATGAAACACCACCTTCTGGGAACACTGGTAACACCAACACAACCCTCAGCAACCTTCAGAGTTTTGTCATGGAGTCTCCCACATCACATTAGGATTGGCAGTTGCACCCAAATCTGCAAGTTCCTCACACAAACTTCGTGCAAACTCATTAGAAACAGCCTGGTCTTGGAGTCTGTCCAAGTCCAGGCTCATTTTCCTAGTAGGTGGTAACCTACTGGACCTTAGCTTGGTCCTAAGAGTAGCAACAACAAGTCTGTGGTCAGAATTCACAAACTGGGCACATCTGTACACCCTGCAGTTTTGCAAGAGCCTCCAGCATCTGCCCACAAGAATGTGATCGATCTCCTTCACCGCACCACCAGTATTGGAGTACCAATGATGCGGTTCTGGGTGCTGGAACCAGGATCCAGCGATTCGCAGCCCCTGACCTTTTGCAAAGTCAAGGAACATGGAGCCACTTTCACCACGGTCACCAGACCCATGGGGACCTAGACAATCCTCATAGCCAGCCCTTTCTGTGCCAGTGGCTGCATTGAAGTCACCCATGACCAGAGGAGTGTCACCTTGGGGGCTCCCATCAACCAACAAGAGAAAGTGTGAATAAAATGTCTCCCTCGCCAAGACATCACTCACCGCGGTTGAAGCATACACTGAGACAACAGACAAGGCACCCAGGGAGTGCCGTAATCTGAGTCTCATAATACGCTAGTTGAAAGGAATGACATCGGACACCATCGGAAGAAGCCAATCCACTACAGCAACAGCTACTCCCTGAGTATGACAGCCATCAGAGCGACCAGACCAATAAAAGGTGTATCCACTTACAGAGATTTGGCCAGTCCCCGGTCTGCGCACCTCAGAGAGTGCTGCCACTGAAATGCAGAGTTTACGTAGCTCCTCTGATAGCAGAAGAAGTTGATCATCTTGCCGGAGAGACAAGACTGTTCCATGCGCCTACCCGTATGGGCTGCCTCAAATTGGAATGTGGATGCCCTGAAAGAATACTTTTTTAATAGATTTTTCCTTGTTCCACCACCACCTTCTTCAAATGACCAGTCCCCCCACACCATCCCCACACCAATTCCACATGGGTTTGCCTTTTTGAATTGAAGATGAGACTTTTGACTAATGAATGGGGGTGGGAGAGACGGATCTTCATTTCAAAAAGGCAGTCCCATGTGAACTGTTTTTGATGTGTGTTAATTTTTCTATAAGTATCAATTTATCTATTTTGGACAAAAAGTCATGTGTTTGGTACATTTTCAGCATACAACTGGATTACTAACGTGCTTTGTGCATCACAAGTAACACGAGATTTGTTTCTTTTTTCCATTTGTGTTTTTCATGTTGTTTGCTGTTGTACAGCATTGGTCACCATTGGACTTACACATTTATTTTTATCTCCATTCTGCATGAAAACATGAGATTAAATTTTCTTCTCAGCTATCACTACAGACTATGTGGGGTAAGTAAAGTATAACATTTTTTTTTGGTGAAGTATTCCTTTAAGTCCTGTGCTGAATAACTTAGTGGTCTCCTCTACTACCTGTTCTGCCTATTAATAAGGCCCCAGAAACTACAACTGCTGTGAAAAACATCCTGGATTGTTCCAGTGCCAATAATCTTATCACCGAATGATTACAGACCAGTGGTCCTTACGTCCCACATCATGAAGACCTTTGAATGGCTGGTCCTGGTGTATACGTTTCTTCTTGTGAAACACCCCTTACCCCTTAGACCAATACAGTTTACCTGTCGGACAAAGATTGGTGTGGAAGATGTTGTTATTTATCTGAATCTAAAAGGATTATTCCCACCTGGACAAAGCTGGCAGTATTGTGAGGATTATGTTCTTTGATTTCATCAGTTGTGTCAGTACAAGACATCCCTGTAAATGGGTAAACTCGGAGGTATGATGGTAGAAAAGCATAATGTGTCATGGATAATGAACTTTCAGGCAGACAGACCACAAATTGTGAGGCTTAAGGACTGTGTGAGCAACATTGGAGCACCATAAATAACAGTCTTGTCTTCTTTTCTCTTTACCCTGAGCACCTTAGACTATAAATAAAACACCAGGTCATATCACTTGCAGAAATTCTCCAGTGATTCTCCACTTAGACTCAACAAACGATTTTTCTGACACCAGAAACCTTTCAAAAGATCTACTACAGAAAAAAAGACGTTTTGAAAGCTAGCCTCAGCCTCGAATAACCTGTCCTCAACTGTCTAAGTACTGTTGGCTTGCCCAGGATTGATGGCTTGTCAGTAGGATTCTTCAAAACTTTCTGGACATTACTGGGTGTTTTTGGTAGTGTTTCAGGAATGTCTGTAGACTAATAAACAACTTTTGTCCCAGTGAAGAGCCATTATTACACTGCCTCCTAAAAAAGAAAAAGTGGAGACCTGGCAGAGTTCAAGAACTGGTGTCCCGTTCACCTTTTATGCACGGACTGCAAAACCCTGTGTTCCCTGATTGTCTGTTTTTGACAATTTATTACTAGTGTGTGATCTGATTGCTGCTTCAAAACCTTTCGGCTTTTAGACAGGTTACATCTCTTTAGATCAGGAAAAAGCTTTTAATAGGGTAGAAAGTAAGTACTTGTTTAAAGTCCACCATTCATTTGGCATTGGGTCCTCTTTTAAGTAAATGCAGTTAGGGTGAAGGCTTTCACACATCAGCATTCTTATTTGCCCTGCTCATTGATTTAAATTACTCAGCTGTGCTTATAATGTGACTTTAGTTTGCTGTATAAAATTATTTGCAAGGCTGTTGTCAGCCAGATTTAACTAGCTGAACTGCCTTTTTGGTGGGCGACTGATGTAACACCCTCCCCTTTTCTCCCGGGATCAAAAAAGATACCTTGATGTATACTTAGGTGAGGATGATATTGGTGCAGGGAACTGTGTGGGATGGATTGATAACATTCAGACAAAAGGTTAAAACAATTGAGGTTTGTGTGTGATATTTTATTAATTTTCATAAATTTTGTTGTCTCCATATTTGGCAGAAGGTAAAGTGTGCCAAACTCAAAGTTTCCCATAGAAAATCTGTACAGAAAATCATGTTGGACGACTTCAGGGATGCAGTGGAATGGATCCAAAGTGGAGTGGTGCACCTACCAGTAGCTGAAGGAGGTCAGGGGATGGTCAAATTAAGAAGTCCAATTGAGGCCTTTAGACTCCAAACTTTACTAAGATTGTTCAATAGACAGAGCAATTGGCTTGGAGGGATCTCACCTTGGCAATTTTCCAAAGAGTTAATGGTCTGCATTTCTATACGCACTTTCTTTTGTTACATCCCTCTAAATTGATTTTATTATCTTTGCCAAATTTTCGTCAGTCTGCATTGTTAACTTGGCACAATATGTTAAGAAGAAAAACTCTTAGTTTTGATCATTTTTTTGGTTAATGACAAAACCTTTAGTCTAAAACAATGTGCTAAATTATCCAATCGTGTACTAATGTTTCATCTAGTAGATGAACACAACTGCATGCGATATTGTCTTGCCCACCTTATAGGTCTTTTGGGCATGTGGTCTGAGTGGCAGGTGAGGCATTTTCTTTCCCAGTTTAAAAAGGCCCTTGTTTAGTTAGGCACCTGTTCTTTATGTGAATTTTTATATTAGATGCCACAGACCTGGGGCCTCATGTATAAACCATGCGTACGCACAAAAATGTTGCATACTCCCGTTTCCATACTGAAATCGCGATCTATAAAACTTGTGCGTGGCTTTACACCAAGTTTATTTTCACGGTAGCTCAAATCCTGGCGTATGCAAGTTCTCCACTTGGTTTTGCAAACTGGCAGCACCCAGCGTTAAAGCAGTGCTTTTGCTCCAGTGTGGTTTCCCTTTCTTTCTTAGATCCACATCCCTGACGCAGCTTTATCATATACACTAAAATTAACTTCACATTGTTTATTAGTTTAAGGCATCTGATTGTAATTAACCTGTAACAATATAATGGTCCATGGAATGGTCAAACTATTCCAAATACCATAGCTGCTTTAGCGTTGTTACTCTCACTGCACCTTCTTCTACTTTCAGCTGCTCCCGTTAGGGGTTGCCACAGCGGATCATCTTTTTCCATATTACTCTCACTGCACCACTCAGAGCAGCTGAGCGGAAGAAGAATTATCGGTATACAGCATCAAGCACATGCTGCCTATTTGAACTGCTCTCATACGACAAACACTTCAGAACCTTTCCTGTACGGATCTCGCGGTTCAGAAACAGTTTCATCCCAAGAACTATAAATGCACTCAATCAATCCATCAAGTGCTCCTTGTAGAACTATAAGCAACATATTTTGCTGCATTTCATCTTAAAAATGATATCGTCATCATACACGCTTTATAAAGTGGCGCAGGTTGTGAAATATTATAACTGTCGCAAGTTTACAGTGTGGTAATTGTACTTGTAAGTACAAACAGTTCTACATCGTCATCATATGTAAATACATTTAAGGGCCATTTATATTGATTTGCATATTCAAAGAGGCATAATTCTGGGAGGAGTTGGGGCGGGAAAGCAGGCGCGTGTACGTGCATTACTTTTCATGCTGACCGGGATTTATGTAGCGGAAGAACATGGAAGTTGGCGTACACACAGGTTTATGCATCTGGATTTTTTTGTGTGTACGAACATTTCTGCTTTTGTCCGTACACCATGTTATAGTGTGAATTCATACATATCAGACCTAAGGTATCAGATTGTGCTGATCGGCCTGGTTTTATTCTTAGGTTTGGCAGTCTATCTAGATATTATGGGGAAAAATTACTTTTATCACTTATGTACTGAAGTAACAGTTCAAATTCTTTGAATATGTGACAGGTACAGACTAGAGGAAGGAACTCAATACTGGCATGAAGATAACTCCAGTATGGAGAACATTTCACAGGCTGCCTTTACACAAATGTCTTGATGACCTGCTGTAGATGATTGTTAATGATGCTGTAGATATGAGTTCTTTCATGAAAGATATTTCTCCTGGAGTGTCAGATTCCTTTCCTTGTGTCAGCATAGAGAAATATGTTTTAACCTCTTTCTGCTCTGTGAAAGATTAGGTGATCGATGTAGCATATAGATGATGGCATCCTCCGCTCCCACCTTCTCCTGGTATGCGAACTGCAGATTGTCGAGGGCGTGGCATACCTGTGGCCTCAGGTGGTGAAGCAGCAGCCACTCCATGGTCTTCATCACATCAGAGTGACAGGCCGGAAGTCGTTCAGCTCACTAGGACGTGATACCTTTGGGACTGGGGTGATACAAGATGTTTTCCAAAGCCTTGGGACTCTCCTCTGTTCCAGGCTCAGGTTGAAGATGCGCTGTAGAGGACTCCCCAGCTCCAGCACAGAGACCTTCAGCAGTCGTGGCGATACTCCATCTGGACCCGCTGCTTTGCTGGCACGAAGTCTCCTCAGCTCTCTGCTCACCTGCGCTGCTGTAATTGTGAGTGGGGATGTCTCTCCTATGCTGGTATCAGCAGAAGGATGGGTGGAGGGTGTAGTACTCCGAGGTGAGAGTGGGTTAGGGTGGTCAAACCTGTTAAAGAAGTTTTTCATTTGGTTTGCTCTCTTCACGTCTCTCTCGATGGTGGCACCCCGCTTCGAGCTGCAGCCAGTGATAATCTTCATCCCATCCCACACTTCCTTCATGCTGTTATTCTGCAACTTCTGCTCCAGCTTTCTCCTGTACTGATCCTTCGCCGCCCTGAGCTGGACTCTGAGTTCCTTCTGCACGCGCTTGAGCTCATGCTGATCACCGCCTTTAAAAGCCCTTTTCTTCTGGTTCAAAAGGGCCTTGATGTCACTTGTAATCCATGGCTTGTTGTTAGCATAGCAGCGTACTGTTCTTACTGGAACTACAATGTCCATACAGAAGTTGATGTAGTCAGTAGTGCAGTCAACAACCTCCTCAATGTTCTCACTATGTGATCCCTGCAGGATATCCCAGTCCGTAGTTCCAAAACAGTCTCTCAGTGCCTGCTCTGCCTCAGGGGACCACTTCCTGAATGAGCGTGTGGTTGTAGGTAGCTCCCTCACTCTTGGTTTGTAGTGAGGCTGAAGCAGAACCAGGTTATGATCTGCTTTCCCAAGCGCAGGCAGCGGGGTGGCGCTGTATGCGTCTTTAATGTTTGCATACAGTAAGTCAATAATTAATTATTAATTAATTATATTAATTGTAGTTTAATAATGAGATTAATGGATACAACAGTTAACAAAAACAGGTCTTATGTATTTACTTAAAGGTGAAGTAAAATAACACAAAAACATTGAAATCACCAGTAAAAGTATCAAACTGATCAAAAAGATCAAACTGAGTCTGAGTAAACCATTGCGCAGTGGCCTACAGGATTTGCATAAAAGTCCAACAAAACTATTATAATAAGAGCATTTTAATCAGACACTTGCCCTTAACGTAAACAAGATATGAATCCAAAGGGAATAAAATACAATAATTGAGCTACAGGACATGAACATTACAGTGCGGATAAACAAACTTCTCTGCTGTATGGTGAACTGTGCAATGTACAAGCAGGAACAAAAATCTAACATGCTATACTATGGTGTAAAAATCCCAAGTTCTGTCAAATACTGCATAGGAAAAAAACTATAGCATTTGTAAACCAGTTCTGTCAATATTGCATAAAGACACAAAAACCCAAACCTATAACATTTTTAAACAAATAACTAACTTCAAGTTCTATCCAATACTGCACAAAGATATCAGAAAAAATAAAACAATTGTAAAGTTCTACTGAGGAAACTTCCAAGTTGTGTGACAGAAACACCAGTCTGTCCACAGCACAGTTACATGTTACAGCATTTCCTCCGGTGCTGAACGCCCCTTCAGAAGGGCTGCTTGAGGCAGGGACGCACATGTACTTTTGTGCAAGTTTCCCAGTTTGGGGAAATGTACTACTTGTGTTTTCCAAATCTCAAGTGGATTTATATCACTGTCTACCTCAGGTATCATCAAGTAGCTCTTGATCTCTTTTTCATTGCAGAGACTGACCTTCACTAATTCATGTGTTTTTTTGAAATAGCTGCCAAAAGACTTTTTTCTTTATTTTTCGCTCAGCCATGGTTGTTTCAGATGTATACAGTGGTTTGAATAGAACAGGCAGGCACAGCATCTCTGTTCCACTTCATAATTATTTTAACATTATTGTACATACTTTATACATGATTCAGGGCAGGATGGAGGGGGACGAGAAGCTGGGGATCTTTGCTAGTGTTTTAAATAATGAAAGCAAAAAGTGCTTTGATATCAAGTACCCCCAACCAAAATGGCTTGCAAAATAAAATGCACCTGATAGGCATATGCATAATCTGTTTGAATGAATTACATAATACACGGTAGTCTATAGTTTAAGGTTACATGAGAAATTGAATGTGTGGACCCTGAAGGCATGTTTTTTATTGGTTTTTACAAAGTGAGTGTATATTCAATAATTTCAGCTCGCACATTGTTAAAACAATTAAAATATTATCGTAGATAATACATATCGCACACTTCTACATCTGGTACAGGATTCATATAAGCAGTGCTAATGTTTACATTGCGCCATCTGACAGAGACGGCAATCAGACAAACTTCACAGATACATACCCTTTTATTAAGGTGGATATGTTTTATAGCATGATTATTGTCACTTGGATAGAGTGGAGATACTGTGTGTGTGTATATGTGCGTGTGCGTGAGACTTACAAGGTAGAGTAAATGGCTAACACGGTACAACACCCTAGTACTAAAGGTAAAGTACAGCAAAGTTTATTTTAAGTCATTATCTGTGATGCCTGTACTATGGGAGAAGTAGTGCTGAATGCAGTGAATTAATTTTGTATATATGATGTTTATCTGAATTTATGAGGAGTACTGGAATGATAGTAGTGATGGTAAATTAATTTACAGTAATCCCTCACTTATCGCGGGAGATAGGTTCCAAGGCCGACCGCAATAACTGAATTTCCGCGAAGTAGGGACACCATATTTATTTAATTATTTAACGTGTATTTGGGCGTTTTTAAACCCTCCCTGTATTGTTTACAACCCACCCTTTACTCTATTAATAACAGGGACAACTGCTAAGCAATATGAAATCAGTAGATAAGTTTACACTTACTGTATAGCGAAGTACACGTAGCAGCTTGTAGGAGGTCATGACGTCGTCGACCTTGTTGCAAAGATTCCTAAAGCAGATTCCATCCAGACTACTGCCTTATCATGTCCACTTGCAACTCGTTTTGCGCCCTGGTTAAAGGACATTGCGGCCATAGATCTTATATGCTTTTCCTCCTTTTTAAATAAAAAGAATCGTGGACTCATTGATGCTGTGATGGTGTCCTGCAGCGGTGTAGCTGTTCCCTTCCTTCAACATATCCAAAACTTTTACCTTTTCTGCAATCATTTGCATCTTCTGTTGGCGCTTGGACACGGCCCCTGAAGCAGTAGCACGTTAATGCTGAATGAGTGAGATGAGACTTCCTGGTTAATGCAGCACTCCGTCGCTGAGCCAATCAGCAGCACACAGGAACTTAACTGCGTGCTCTGATTGGGTATCTTCTCAGCCATCCGCCAATAGCATCTCTTGTATGAAATCAACTGGGCAAACCAACTTAGGAAGCAAGTACCAGAAGTAAAAAGACCCATTGTCCGCAGAAACCCACGAAGCAGCGAAAAATCCGCGTTATATATTTAGATATGCTTACATATAAAATCCGCGAAGTCGTGAATCCGCGAAAAGTGAACCGCGAAGTAGCGAGGGATTACTGTATATACATGTACAGGGCAAATTAATAGGAGCGCTATCTTAACATTGGGTAGGACCTCTTTTGTTGTCTTACTAGCCATAGTTGTTTGTGGCATTGGTTCCACAAAATGTTGAAAACATTCTTTTTAAATTCTGATCCAACTTAACATGATTGCATTGCATAATTTCTGCAGATTTGTCAGCTATCCTTGCATGCTGCCAATCTCTCATTCTGTCATATTCCAAAAAGTGATTTCAGTTCTGGTGACTATGGAGGTCACTGAAAAACACTGAATTTATCGTCAGCTTTTGCTTTGTAATATGGTGTATTATCATGCTGGAAGTAGCCAGTAGAAGATGGGTAAATTGTGGCCTTATAAGAATACCAATGATCAGCAGCAACACTCAGATAGGTGTAGCATTCAAGCGATGATTGATTGGTATTAATAGGCCCTATATTTGCCAACTAAATTGGAGCCTCAAACTCCAACTAACTTCACCTCATTCAGTTTCTTAATTTGAAGACAGTTCTTGTTGCTAATTAAACCTGTTATTTAATTCCATGGCACTCATTCTGCCATGGTAGACATTTCCACAACTGTTGATTTCCTTTTTTAAGAGCGCTGTCAAAATGTTTTGTGGACCTGAGCAGATCAACATTACTGAGGCCTTCACCTTTCTTTATTTTCAGTTATTGTGTGATGGACGCAGGTTGTTGTTTATGTTTTGGTACATTTTATGTCTTAATATTGTTTGTTTGCTAAATAAGGAAAAAATGAATAATTAAGGGGCCTGAGTCTTAAGTTGTGCATCAATTAAAATTAAGGCAAAGAGTTAATTAGCAGCAAAATCTGGTCACTAATTAAGAAAAGGATTAGAACGAAAACCTGCAGCCACAGTAGCTCTCCAGGACTGGAGTTGGAGACCCCTGCTCTAGAGACTGCTGTGTATGAAAATCTCAGGAGATCATCAGTTACAGAAATATTCAAACAAGCCTGTTTGGCACCAACAATCATGCCATAGTCAAAATCATTGAGAACACATTTTTACCATATTTTTTGGCTTTGCAGGTGAAAATCAACTGAAAATCCTGACTTGTACCTGCATGATTTTATGCATTGCGCTGCTGCCACATGATTGGACAATTAGATAATTGCATGTGGACAGGTGTTACTAATAATTTGCATAGTGAGTACATGTCAGATGTTAATGTGAATGTATGTGCTAAATTTGAGGCATGTACTGAGGAAGCAGAGTTAATGATGTATTAAACTTAATATATTATGATATGTATGAGCATAAAAGTGAAGGTTTAAGAAATCCATCTTAAAAGAGAAAAAAAAATATTTACTTTCAAATCAACAGTGACCTCACATTTTTCCAGATGGTCCAGCCGGAAAGCCACGGGAGTGCACTGAAGTGGAAAGACATATTCTGAAAAATTAGTTGCTTGTGAAAAATTTTTATGTGTGACTTTGATCTGTAATCTTGTACCATGTCAAAGTTTTGAATGGTGGGTTTTCTATGCCGTTGCTCCTGACTTGTGTTGTATGCAGGGCTTAAAGGGGGCTGGAAGTCCCCTGTTTCTGCCTTGCGACTAGTGAGTGTAGTAGCACATTACAGTCTGTCCTCAAAGGGGTCCTTTGTATGAATTTTACCACCAAGGATCCCCACCGTTCTTTGGAGTATATTTATATAAGTACACTTAACAGTCAATTCTGACTTTTATTTGTATGTATTTTACTCTACATTGTAAGAAGGAGCCAAGAGAATTCTGAAAACTGCATCTACCCAAGGAAGCATCATGGTAACTATGTCTCCTTTGAGTTTTGCCTAACTTTCCTTCATCCACTTTACATCTCATTTTCCACACAGCTTGCCACCTTTTCTGATTTTTCTGTGCAGGGCAGTTGCCTTTCTTTGTTCATTGTCAGCCCTATCTCTCTGGGCGATTACATCTGCAAATTGTTTAGTGGCACTTTTCTGCTGTGGGTCTTTACACCCCATTTTCCATGACATTACAGCTAAAGCAAAAACAAAAGGACATGTTGCCAAAGAATACACTACTTGCTGTACAGCTTTATTACTAACAAATATCGAAGAAAAAAAAAAAAAGAAAAGTTGGTTAATTTTATTTTTTCTATACAAATGTGATTGGTAATCAATTAGTTCACAATCCATGGAGGTCAATACCATCCCCCTTGGATTTGTATGTATTCCACATCGCGAGGAGGATGAAGAAGCCGACAGAATAAGGGGCACTGTTTATTCCCATGGACACAACTTGGTAAGCACATCTTCTTTGAGCTTTACTGAACTTTGGTTATATATTTTTCTTTTTTTTAGCTGCCTTCATTTGTATAAAGTGGCAACTCCATTTTTCTGTATGATTCCTTCTCAGCAGTCAGCCATAAAAAGAGACACATATCTCTACAATCGCCTACTTGTTACAGTATTATTATCAGCAAATACTGAAAAAAAGGTTATTTAATTATGTTTTTTCTATAATGTCATTAAATTTCAATTAAATCTCTCAAAGCATTTTTTGAGATATTTAGCTTTGCTGTTGTAGGGGAGGTTTTTACCCCTGAAATATTAATATGTTGACCTTTCCTTTATTAGCAGATACCTACTGCCCTAAATTTTCAATCCTGCCAAATTTCATTGTTTTAAATAAAGGGGAAATCGTGTTTTTCTTGATGAGTGAGTGAAAGAGTCCGTGAGTCAGTAAACTTTACATGTTATTTACAGTATATATATGTTACATGAATGTATTAAAGTTTTGTATTTTTCGTATTATTTGAATGAATAAAGATTTTTTTTTAAATAGAAAATTATCTATCTGTCTATCTTTAAAAGTAACAATTTATGTCAGCCATTGTAATTAATTGCCACTTTTTAAAATTCAAGATTTTAGGTTTGGACCTAGTCTTGCTTGTCAGACTAAGTTGTTGAACCTAAAGCCAATGTCACATCATGCAGCGTATAGTCTTTGGGAATGCCAAACTTTGGCAACTGGGTTGATAATCTTGTCTCCGGACCATGTTAATTAATTCAACAAAAAATTGCCGAGCATGTCAAATTTAATGACTGTGTGATGACTTTCTGGCACGGTCTTCCTTGTTCTTTTTCTGATATGCTGCTTGCTGAATGGTTTACAAAGTGTTCACAGGTACAGTGAGTTCAGCTTCAGTCTTGGACTTTATTATTTTTTTTCTTTCTTTTCTGTTTATGAGGTATAAAACAACCATGTTCCTTATTCCTCATTGATGTATTTTATGCATTGTACTTCGAGATGTCAGACAAGATGACAGGGTTCATGGAAGCTTGCCTACAACTGCATCTGACTCACTAAGTTCATGTACAGTAAGTGAAGGCTATGACTGGAAATCGCTTTAAAAGTCATAATGTTGTCTTAAGATGTAGCACAAGATTTAAAATAATGCTATTAACCTATATTATATTTTGTGGGTTAACCATTGAAGCCTTTTTTTCTAAACCATCCTTAGCCAGACTGACTATAGTAAATATCATGTAACAAACTTAAGGTAAACTCTCATCTTATCTAAGTAGAACTCTTATCATAATGATTACATTAGTGACTACAGGATGCATTACATGCCCACTCCTTTTTGATACAACTATATATCTTTCTTTTTTGTGCCTTGTGATTACAAGTGTGACAGAAGAGCAATCATCACAAGTGAATCAAAGAGTTTGAGAGGTGCTCATTAATTTTCTGCTTCTTCCACAAGCAGCTGGCTTGCGTTCTACCAGGTTAAGCATTCCTTATTACTACAGCTAATCTCTTATTGCAACAGCCAGCGGCAACTTTCACAACAACTGCATGATTAAAATGGTGATTTTCTTTTTCTTGTTGAGTGAATTTGATAGGAAAAAATCAAGAAGTATGGAATTCTAGCAGCAGCGTGGCTGCAGTTGTGAAGCAAATACCATAAGGCTAAGGGGTTACTCATAAACAGTAGGGACTTAAATGTCATGAGACCAAGCAACCTTAAGACCACTCGCCTGCGAAATAATCTGCAAAGAACACATATGGACAGGAGTATTTGTCTTGAGGGAGAAAAGGAAATGTTAAAGTAAAAGAGAGATCCCTTTCAATAGAAAACATCTTTTTAGTTCTGTAGATGCAGAAAGGAATAGATCTTTGGTTATCTTAGATCCAGTTGAATTAATTAATGCCTGAAGACTCATTCTCTTTAATGCATGACACAGAGTCCTAGCTAGAACCCTGTTTTTTCATGTATTCTCTTTACCCCTTGCATTGCATCATGGTTGCCTTTCAACCAATGATGTCAGGATAAGCATCAAATTCCATCATTCTTCTGGAAGAAGCAAGTCTATTCTGGTTTTAAATATCCCAGATAGGTATCAGTTAGGCAACAATTTCCATTAAGAGGTTGTTTGAAAAATGGATTCTAACTTATAACTGATGAATTATAATACTAATGTTGCTTAGTGTAAAGCTAAATGGGTTAGGTACAACTCTCTAATTATTAAAGAGTACTTGCTTAGTGAAATATGGAAGGAGCACTGCCTACTTGTCACTCCTGCATGGAATGTAACTACCAAAGCAACAAAAATTGGCAACAATTTGTTGCAGAGGCATATGAGTAGTTGAGGGTTGTTTAAACTAGGGAATGGCGGACAGGGAGTTTAGGTCAGACCATGTTTAAAACTGTACACAACAGGACAAAACAATAGTGTAAAAAAGAATTATACATAGTAATTTAAATTCTAACCCAAAGTTTAAGAGCACAAAAAAAAAATAAGTAGCACATTAAAAATTATGTGCCTTAATGCTAGATCTATCATAATTAAAACATTTCAGTTGGAGTTGTATGTAGCTAAGAATAATTATAACATTACTGCATTAGCAAAAACCTGGCTAAATAGCAAAGACGGGGTGAGTATAACATAGATGGATAGACATTTTTTGAAAAAGGATAGACAGAAAACAAAAGGAGGAGGATTGACATTTATGTAAAACAGAATTCAAATACATGTCTTTTTCAGTTGAATGATGAGCCGCAACTTACTGAGGACATCTAGATTTATCTGATAAAGCATTAGGGAAAGAGACCTTATTTTAGGAGTGTGGTATTGAACCTCCAATGCAGAGTAATTGCAATGTGCATTTTTTTAATTATATTAAAAATGGCAAGTTTACAGGGGGATATTATAGTCATGGGTCACTTTAACTACCTGAATATTAACTGGGCTAACTTTGCAAATAGTAGAGTATACTACGGGTAGTTTTTAGATGCAGTCAGTGACTTTTTTAATACACCAATGCGGGGGAAAGCTTGTCTAGATTTAATATTTTGAATTGAATGTGTACTGGTGATTGAACCACTAGAGTTAAGTGATAATATAATACAATTCTCAACATTTTGGCAAAGCGCAAATGCAGTGTCTAAAACTGTTTAGTTTAACTTTGTTTAAGTTTAAGGCAAATATTTAACAGATGCTACAAAGACTTAGTCTGGGTTTATACTTCACGTGACGCATGCTCCAATGGACGCTCCTGCTACGCAAGCGTTTTACTATTTATACTTGTGTGCGTACTTTACGTAAATCTGGAGGAATCCACCAGGTGGCAGTACGAGATATTATCATGGTGAGAACAGGTTTGGCTTCGCTGTGTTGTGAATTGCCTGGAACACCCATTAAATTCCGATGACACCTTACCGCAATATCCCTGAAAAGGATGTTTAATAATTAAATCCATCAATCCAGGGATGTGTCCATTCCAGCAAGCACTGGGCATGAAGCAGAAACAATCTTTAGATGGGCCATCAGCTCGTCGCAAGGTGAATACAAACATTCACATACACTAGCATCATTTTAGTGTCACCAAATCTGCATATCTTTGGAAGGAAACCAGAGCTCACTGTGGAAACCCAGCAGGAAAACATGTAGACTCCAGGCAGGGAATACCAGTGACGTGACTCCCTGTGAGACAGCAGTGCTACTGCTCCGCCACCGTGTCACCCCCATGTGTGCAATTATTAACAGCATTCATTATTTAAACGAAATTAACGATTTATCTGTAAAATGTAACATACATACTTTAATGCATTTCATCATGAAAGTGATATCAACTATAAATCTAAGGATTCTAAATGTGCAGAGAGTTGGAATATCATTCAATTTAATGTGTTTTGTGTGGTGATCTATTGCTGTTTTCCACTACTGTCAGGTCAGGAGGAAGCCCCAGAAAAAAAAGACGGCACAGAAGATGATATGTGAGACTTTTTAAAATTGATTATGTCATTATGATTGGGAATATGCGACACTTGAATATAAAAGCACCACGAATGCATCTGTATGTCGGCATTTTGCTTCACCACATCATACCATTCATCAAACATCGAAGCGTGCACATCGATCCCATAGGATCTGCATAGAGGCTTAATGTCACATGTAGATAGTAAACAGAGACTCTGACATCACGTTCCGACTTCATCACACTGCCCACCCCCCACTTTTTGCTGGTACTGCAACTCGTGCATGCATTGCGTTAATTTTTGAGGACCTGCTCAGAGGACGCATCAAATGAATGCTGGGTATGCGTGGCAGCCATGATGCTTACGCGTTCTGAGCGTGAAGTATAAACGAGGAGCGTTGGAACAGGTTTAAAAATATTTTACATATAGGTAAGGAGAAGTACATCCCCCAGATTTGGAATTAGTAGGAAATAACAAAAAAACTCTGCAGTGTATTAATAAGAGGCTGCTAAGAGAAAAAAAACATCTATATGACGTGTATAAGACTGATAACTCCAATGCTAACCATAGTTCCTTTGTGAGCATGAGGGCAACTATTAGGGAAGCTAAATCCAGTTAGATGACTGTTGCAGATAAGATGAAAGATGACCTAAACAGATTCTTTCAGTATTCTAATAGTAAAAGAACAATTAAGGAGGAGATAAAGTGCATCAGGAATAGTAAAGGGAAACTAAAATATATGTCAGTGAAATAGTGACAACTTTATGCTTGTAATTTTCTGAAGTTTTCATAAATGAGGAAGTAGAACACCATCCAGGGAAACCTACAAGGGACTACTAAGGAGGTATGGGAGTGATTTGGACATTATAGAGGGAGAAGCGCTGCATGTATTAAATAGGCTGAAATGAAACAAATCACCAAAGACCTCAGTTATAAAGCTTGCATGTGCATAAAAAAAGCTCAAAATGTGCATACCCAACTTCCCACACAATCATTGGGATTTATAAAAGATACTTTGATAGGGAAACATGCATATACAGTAATCCCTCGCTACATCGCGCTTCGCCTTTCGCGGCTTCACTCCATCGCGGATTTTATATGTAAGCATATTTAAATATATATCGCGGATTTTTCGCTGGTTCGCGGGTTTTTGAGGACAATGGGTCTTTTAATTTCTGGTACATGCTTCCTCAGTTGGTTTGCCCAGTTGATTTCATACAAGGGATGCTATTGGCAGATGGCTGAGAAGCTACCCAGCTTACTTTTCTCTTTCTCTTGCGCTGACTTTCTCTGATCCTGACGTAGGGGGATTGAGCAGGGGGGCTGTTCGCACACCTAGACGATACGGACGCTCGTCTAAAAATGCTGAAAGATTATCTTCAAGTTGCTATCTTTTGTGCAGCTGCTTTCTGAAAGGACATGCTGCACAGTGCTTCGCATACTTAAAAGCTCGAAGGGCACGTATTGATTTGTGCTTGAAAAACAAACTCTGTCTCTCTGTATCTCTCTCTCTCTTTATCTGCTCCTGACGGAGGGGGTGTGAGCTGCCGCTTTCAACAGCTTTGTGCCGCGGTGCTTCGCATACTTAAAAGCCAAACAGAGAGAAATGCAAACAAATCAATAGGGCTATCTCTGTGACAGTCACTGCTCCTGACACGCACTCCTTTGAAGAGGTAGATATGTTTGCATTCTTTTAATTGTGAGACGGAACTGTCATCTCTGTCTTGTCATGGAGCACAGTTTAAACTTTTGAAAAAGAGACAAATGTTTGTTTGCAGTGTTTGAATAACGTTCCTGTCTCTCTACAACCTCCTGTGTTTCTGCGCAAATCTGTGACCCAAGCATGACAATATAAAAATAACCATATAAACATATGGTTTCTACTTCGCGGATTTTCTTATTTCGCGGGTGGCTCTGGAACGCAACCCCCGCGATGGAGGAGGGATTACTGTATTTATAGCATCTCTGCCCCATGCGTATGCCACATTTTGGAGAAGCTAAGAAATGATCACACCCTTTTTTAAGCAAGAAAATGCTGCCAAACTAGATAAATGATAACTTGCACACAGAATTATTCATATCACTGAGACATTAAAATAATTTTTAGTTGACATGACAAACATATTACTAAAATGATGTGCTGATTGTATTTTAAGAAGGCAAATGCTACATATTTGCACTGAAGATTTTTTTTTTTTTTATATATATTTATATTGGCTACCTGTTGACATTTCTCAGGAAACTGCCCAGAAACCACCCAGTAGTTCAGGAGTATCTCTGGCAATTTTCAGCTCCATTATGCCCCCTGTGCTGGAAACCATTAACTGACTGTCAAGGCACTACATCCAGTTTTCTTATGCTTTTGCCAGTACTGGGCCACATTCAAGGCTTGTTCACTTATTCATATTTACAAGGTGGTTGTGATTTATACATTGTAAATTGTATAGAAATGTGTAAGCCAGGCTTTTTAAATCTGATTTTGTTTTTTTGATGTAATTATTTTCGTGTTTTTTATTTGAGCACACATATTTTCATGCTGAAATCCATGCAAAATTGTATAAATGCCCCAGAACCAGATGTTTATTCTTGAGTGCCTAAGTAGGTTAGTGAGTATATATATATATATATATATATATATATATATTACGTGCACAAAGCACCCTCCACTCCACACTACACATACAATAATCAATAATCACTACAAATACCAATCCTCCTCTCCCACACACTTTGCCGCCCTTCCTCCCAGCTCAGCTCAGTGTCTGGGCTTTCCCAGAGTCCTTTTATACCCCCTGACCCAGAGGTGTTCCTGTCCAACAGTCCACAAGTCCTTATTACTTCCGGGTCAGGGTAAAAGTCCTTTTCTTCAACCTGGAAGTACGTCATTTCTCCTGTTCATGTGACCAGGACGTACTTCCAGGTTATAGGGCACATGACAGTCTGACAGCCCCCCTACAGCGACTCCTGGTGGCCCCCATGGTATCCAGCAGGGCTGCGCATACAAACTACAAGGTCCATGAGGCCCTGCTGGAATTCGGGGAACCTCCATGCTGTTGGGAGAGCTCCACCTGGCTGCCTGGAGGGGTGGGCCGGAATATTTAGCCAGCCATCCATCACAATATATATAAATATAAACCCTTGATGCATATTTTAGGAAGTCACTGCACACTGGTGAAATTCTAGTGAACTGGAAAATGGCAAATATTCACATTATTTGAAAAGGGTGATCAGGCAGAAGCAAGTAACTATAGGCCAGTACCCTTAACATATATCACAGGTAAATGAATCAGAGGAATAATGAAGGAGCAGATTGAGCAACACATGGCAAGAACAGGAATTTTAGATAGATAGATAGATAGATAGATAGATAGATAGATAGATAGATAGATAGATAGATAGATAGATAGATAGATAGATAGATAGATAGATAGATAGATAGATACTTTATTAATCCCAATGGGAAATTCACATTTCACTGGAGTTCAGATAAGGAAGGTCATGTTTAACTAATATGCTGGAATTCTATGAGGAAGCAACAAAAGGATTTGATCAAGGTGGAGCAAATTACATTCTTTACCTTGACTTTCAGAAAGCATTTGACAAGGTTTGTTGTGGAAAAAACTTTCTCTCTTCAGATAAGGCAGTTGTGGAGTCCAGGTGAGATAGTAGAACATTTCTTTATTTGCACAGAGTTATGCACAAATGTCTCAGTCTATGGAATGAGAGCTCAGTTTAACAATTCACCTGCTTTTATACTTTTTTCTAATTACTTCACCTTAATGCATCATCTCATGTGACTCCTAATATGCAGAACTTTGTTACCTCCTCCAATCAACTTAAACCACCAGCAATTTCTGACTCATGTCAATTCTCCCATTTTTCTGAACACTGCCTCGATAATAGTGTGTTTTATGTATAGTACTATTGATTTTAGCACTGCTTCATAGATGGTATGTATGAACGTTTCCATCACTTTTTCCCCTGCTTTCTGGAGGGCTTTTCGTTTTTCATTTACGTCATTTTATCCTTGGAAAATTATATTGGTAGCTGTTTTAAGACAAGGCAGAGACTTCATTTATTTAAGCTTTAAGATGCATTTAGTTAACCCTTGAGTTGTTGTCAATGCTTTTTCATATAATTATTTTGGTTTTTTTAAATATATATTTTTTTAAATGCACAGTATATATGTATGTGTGTGTGTGTATATATACAGTCATATAAAAAAGTTTGGGAACCCCTCTTAATTCTTTAGATTTTTGTTTATCATTGGCTGAGCTTTCAAAGTAGCAACTTCCTTTTAATATATGACATACGTTATGGAAACAGTAGTATTTCAGCAGTGACATTAAGTTTATTGGATTAACAGAAAATATGCAATATGCATCATAACAAAATTAGACAGGTACATAAATTTGGGCACCCGAACAGAGATATTACATCAATACTTAGTTGAGCCTCCTTTTGCAAATATAACTGCCTCTAGACGCCTCCTATAGCCTTTGACGAGTGTCTGGATTCTAGATGGAGGTATTTTTGACCATTCTTCCATACAAAATCTCTCCAGTTCAGTTAAATTTGATGGCTGTCGAGCATGGACAGCCTGCTTCAAATCATCCCATAGATTTTCGATGATATTCAAGTCAGGGGACTGTGACGGCCATTCCAGAACATTGAACTTCTCCCTCTGCATGAATGCCTTTGTAGATTTCAAACTGTGTTTTGGGTCATTGTCTTGTTGGAATATCCAACCCCTGCGTAACTTCAACTGATGTTTGAACATTATCCTGAAGAATTTGTTGATATTGGGTTGAAATCATCCAACTCTCGACTTTAACAAGGGCCCCAGTCCCTGAACTAGCCGCACAGCCCCACAGCATGATGGAACCTCCACCAAATTTGACAGTAGGTAGCAGGTGTTTTTCTTGGAATGCGGTGTTCTTCTTCCTCCATGCAAAGCGCTTTTTGTTATGACCAAATAACTCCATTTTTGTCTCATCAGTCTAAAGCACTTTGTTCCAAAATGAATCTGGCTTGTCTAAATGAGCATTTACATACAACAAGCGACTCTGTTTGTGGCGTGAGTGCAGAAAGGGCTTCTTTCTCATCACCCTGCCATACAGATGTTCTTTGTGCAAATTGCGCTGAATTGTAGAACGATGTACAGATACACCATCTGCAGCAAGATGTTCTTGCAGGTCTTTGGAGGTGATCTGTGGGTTGTCTGTAACCATTCTCACAATCCTGCGCATATGACGCTCCTATATTTTTCTTGGCCTGCCAGACCTGGGTTTAACAGCAACTGTGCATGTGACCTTCCATTTCCTGATTACAATCCTTACAGTTGAAACTGACAGTTTAAACCTCTGAGATAGCTTTTTGTAGCTGTCCTCTAAGCCATGATGCTGAACAATCTTTGTTTTCAGATCTTTTGAGAGTTGCTTTGAGGATCCCATGATGTCACTCTTCAAAGGAGAGTCAAAGGGAAGCACAACTTGCAATTGGCCTCCTTAAATACCTTTTCTCATGATTGGACACACCTTTCTATGAAGTTCAAGGCTTAACGAGCTAATCCAACCAATTTGGTGTTGCAAGTAATCAGTATTGAGAACTTACATGCATTCAAATCAGCAAAATTACAAGGAGACCCACATTTTTGCACAGCCAGTTTTTCACATTTAATTTAATTTTATACAACTAAATACTGCTTCACTAAAAATCTTTGTTCAGAAAGCACCCCAGTACTCAGATGTTCCTAGGAAATGAAAGTTATCTTTTTATCTTTTACTTTTACTTTTTCCTGTTATCTTTTTTGTTGAAAGTAAATTATTATGCAGGCTGAGAGGGGTTCTCCAAACTTTTTCATATGACTGTATATATATGTATGTATGTATGTATATGTATACAGTGATCCCTCCTTCATTGTGGGGGTTGCGTTCCAGAACCCCCAGCGAAATGTGAAAATCCGCGAAGTAAAAACCATATGTTTATATGGTTATTTTTATATTGTCACGCTTGGTTCACAGATTTGCACAGAAACACAGGAGGTTGTAGAGAGACAGGAACTTTATTCAAACACTGCAAACAAACATTTGTCTCTTTTTTAAAAGTTTAAATGTCTCCATGACAAGACAGAGATGACACTTCCGTCTCACAATTAAAAGAATGCAAACATATCTTCCTCTTCATTGGAGTTTGCATCAGGAGCAGAAAATGTCAGAGAGAGAGAGAAAAGCAAACAATCAAAAATCAATAAGTTCTGTTTGGGCTTTTAAGTATGAATGTCAGAGAGAGAGAGAGAAAAGCAAATATTCAAAAACTGATAGGTGCTGTTCGAGCTTTTTAAGTATGCGAAGCACCGTGCGGGAAGCATATCGCTTGACAAAGCAGCCGCAAGTAAGCCCAGCAAGGAAGGGAGCAATGTGAAGGTAGTCTTTCATCATTTTTTAGACGAGCGTCCGTATCCTCTAGGAGTACGAACAACCCCCCTGCTCACACCCCCTCCGTCAGGAGCAGAGAATGTCAGAGCGAGAGAGAGAGAAAAGCAAACAATCAAAAATCAATAGGTTCTGTTTGGGCATTTAAGTATGCGAAGCACCGTGCAGGAAGCATATTGCGCAACAAAGTAACAAGTAAGCCCAGCAAAGAAGGGAGCAATGTGAAGGTAGTCTTTCAGCATTTTTTGAGGAGCGTCCGTATCCTCTAGGGGTGCAAACAGCTCCCCTGCTCACAATATATTTGAGGAGTTTTATTTAATATGTAATACGTGCTCTGATTGGGTAGCTTCTCAGCCATCTGCCAATAGCGTCCCTTGTATGAAATCAACTGGGCAAACCAACTGAGGAAGCATGTACCAGAAATTAAAAGACTCATTGTCCACTGAAACCCATGAACCAGCGAAAAATCCGCTATATATATTTAAATATACTTACATATAAAATCCACGATAGAGTGAAGTCGCGAAAGTCGAAGCGCGATATAGCGAGGGATTACTGTATATATATGTATGTATGTATGTATGTATATATGTAAATGTATGTATATATTGTGACAGATTAAGGTCTCTGTGACCCCTTGAACCCTCAGACCAGACGTCAGACACCAGATAAAAGTCCAAATAATGGTTTATTATAATAATAAATGTGCACAAAGCACCACTACTCCACACTACTCTAATAAATAATAATCAATACAATAAACAATACTCAATCCTCCACTCCCAGATGCTTAGCCACCCTGCCTCCCAACTCAGCTCACTGTCTGGGATTTCCCATGGTCCTTTTATAGTCCATGACCCGGAAGTGTCCCTCAGTCCATGTGACTTTCTATCACTTCCAGGTAAGGCAAAAACTTCTCTTTTTCTTCAGCCCGGAAGTATATCATTTCTTCCATTTCCGTGAGTTGGAAATACTTCCGGGCTATATGGAAAATATAAATCTCTGGGCCTCCCTGTAGCGACTCCTGGTGGCCCCGACGTTATCCAGCAGGGCTGTGTATTAAAACTCCATAGTCCATGATGCCCTGCTGGAATTCGGGGCATCTCCACGTCGCAAGGAGGACTCCATCTAGCAGCCTGGGGGTATTGGCCAGGATGAATGGCCGGCCATATCTCACAATATGTATATGTATATATGTATGTATGTATATGTGTATGTATGTATATGTGTGTATATATATATATATATATATATATATATATATATATATATATATATATATATATATTTGCAGCTGTAGATCCACAAAGGGAGAAAAATGAATCACGTATCATAAAGTAGTTTTTATTCCTGAGCTTTCAACCCCTGCCAGGGGTCTTCATCAGAGGATAATGCTTAGACTTACAAGAATCAAAGGCAATATATAGCAAAACATTACATGGGGGGGGGTTGGGGGGGGGGCGGCTAAGTCAATGTGATTAGGGGGGGGTATTGGGTGTACAGTTTATTTATTATGAACATGTTCTTCTTAAGTTTGCATATGCTGGATTTATGTCCAAGTGTCTGTTGATGGCGTTCTCATTTGATAGCCAGGATTTGGCCAGCTCTCTGCCACTTTTAGTACTGGCCTTAAATTTTACTTGTACATTGTCCCAGTTAAATGTATGTCCTGTTGATTTAGTATGCGTGTAGATCAATGAAAGTGAGTCCTTTCTTCTGACGGCGTTGCGGTGTTCCTGTATACGTGTTACAATTCTTTTTGAAGTTTGTCCTATGTATACCGCTGAGCAAGAACTGCATAGAATGCTATAAACTGCATTTCGTGTTTCTGCTATCAATTTCTTGTTTTTAGCATTAAAGAGGACCGTGCGCAAATTGTTCATGGGTTTGTGTGCTATTCTGACGCCTGACTTGGCCAGGATGTGCGCTGTACCTTCAGACACCTTGTGGTGATAACAGAGTGAGTGCCAGGTGGGGTGGGGGTTCTGATTCAAGTCGATTGTTTGCTGAGTTTTTTGGCATCTTCTGTGTAAGCTCCGATTAATGAATGTTTTTGAGTATCCGTTTGAAGTGAAAAGATGGAAGAGATAGCGTCTCTCATTCATTTTTGTTTCCTTTGTATTACAATGGGTGTGGACTCTTCTGAATAGAGTTTTAACACAGTTCCGTTTATGAGATACTGGGTGGTTGCTGGTGAAGTGTAATATCTTGTCTGCATAGCATTCTTTACGGTAAACACTTGTGGTCAGGGTGGAGTCATTATTTCTTTTGATGTAGATGTCCAGGAAGCTGATGTGTCGGTTAATTTCTTTTTCCATTGTGAATTGGATTGCAGGGAATATTGTGTTGATGTGGTTGTAGAATTCATTCAGCTGGTCATTTTTTAGTATGACGAATGTGTTGTCTACATAGCGTATCCAAATTTTGGGTGTGAAGTGGGATAGAGCCATGTTTTCAAATCACTGCATTACCAGTTCCGCTAGAAGTCCTGATAACGGCGATCCCATTGGCATGCCTTCTTTCTGAGTGTAGTATTTGCTGTTGAAATGAAAGTGAGTTTTTTGGCAAAGTGATTTTAGGTGCATTATGTTTTTAATGGACAGTTTAGTTCTTGTCTCTATGGTGAGGTCGCTTTCCAGTCTCATTAATAGTGTTTCTGTGGCCAGATGAATCGGAATCATGGTGTATAGCAACACAACGTCAAACGAGACCATGCTCTCGTCCTTGGTGATGGATACATACATCTTTCAAGCGCTGTAATGCCAACTCAGTGCTGTTCACTGAATATTAAGAGTCATAAGTTAAATGTTTGAGTAACTGGAAAAGTCTTTTATATATATATATATATATTGTCGTACATGGCTGGGGGTCAGACCCGGCCTGGACGCCTGGAAGGACTAGGTGGTGGCATATTTGTCCTCCGGGCCGCGAGGGGGCAACCGCCCTGGAGTAAAAGAGGCCCACGGAAGGAGAGCAGGGAGGCTCAAGACCGTTGGGGCCTCTGGTCACCGCCAGCGGGCCCCCCAAGCCTCATGGAGCCCGGGACTTATTTACTTCTGCCACACCAATGGAGGACAATCCTTCCATGGTCACCCGGAGTGCTTCCGGGTGCTTTCCTGATGCTTCCGCCACATCAGGACATGACGTCATGGAGAGCAGCTGGAGCTCATCCGGGTGAGGATAAGAGGGGCCACCTCCCTCCAATCAGAGAGCTGGAGTCGGGAGCAGGAGCAGGACGAAGCTCCTGGAGAGAGAGTGCAGGTGGCCCAGGGACAAGGAGAGAGAAGGCCCAGGAGAAGGGAGACTGGGGCTAGACGCATTGTGGGACTTGTGTTGGACTGACTTGTGTGTTGTGTGGAAGTCAAATAAAGGTATTGTGGATTAAGATTGGTCTCAGACTGGTGGTGTCCAGGCAATTATCACAATATATATATATGTATATGTATGTATGTTGTGGCACGCGGCTGGGGGTGGTACCCAGCCGGGACGCCCAAGAGGACCGGAGGAGGGCTCACGCCTCCTCCAGACCACAAGGGGGCGACTGCCCTGGTTGCTGTGGGGGCCACGGGTGCAGAGCTTTGAAGCTCAACCCTATAGGGGCCCGTGGTCACCGCCAGGGGGCGTCCCAATGCCTGGAGAGCCCTGGACCTCAGCACTTCTGCCACACCAGGAAGTACTGGGGGGAAGATGAGCAGAGACACCTGGAGTGCTTCCGGGGATGCAGCCAGCACTTATGCTACACAGGGGCGTGTCAGTGGAAGATTGCTGGAGCACACCTGGAGCACATCTGGGGGACAATAAAAGGGGCCGCCTCCCTTCATTCAGGGCTAGAGTCGGGTGGAAGAGGACAAGGTCTGGAGGAAAGAGAAGGAGGCGGCCTGAAGAAGAGGCATAGTGCGGTGTTGGCCTGGACTTTGGGGGAGTCTGTGGGTTGTGTGACACTTATTATTGTAAATATAGTTGTAAATAAACATGTGGTGGTGAATTTACCATGTCTACCTGTCTGTGTCCGAGGCTCGTTCCACAATGTATGTATGTATATATATATATATATATATATATATATATATGTATGTATGTATGTATGTATGTATGTATGTATGTATGTATGTATATATATATATACAGTATATACATACTGCTTGATTGATGTTGTGCACATTTAGTTCTTTCCACACTGTCGAACTGATTCATATGGTAAAGATGTCTTTTAAGTGCATAAAGGCAGAATAGTAAAATGTAGACTAAAGAATCGGTTATGAGCGTAAACAGCTGGCAAAAATAATTCAATGAAAACACTCAGTACCAATGAGATGAGCAAATATTCAAAAACCTGAAGTGCTCTTAAATTCTTTAGAGAAAAGCCAAGCAAAATGACACCTTTTATTGGCTAACTAAAAAGGTTACAATATGCAAGCTTTCGAGGCAACTCAGGCCCCTTCTTCAGGCAAGATGTAAGATGTAATCTTTTTAGTTAGCCAATAAAAGGTGTCATTTTGCTTGGTTTCTCTCTACATTCATAATGGCTAACACGGTACAACACCCTAGTACTACATTAAATTCGTTAGAAATATATACATGTATATATATATATATTTTAAAGATACCATATACCAGGCTAAAGAAGTGTGTGTACCCAGAAAGTTGAAATATAGTAAGTGCTCACAATTGACAGGAAAATGTCACCTACATAATGATAAAAAAAAAAAAAAAATAGCATGTGTTTAGGAAATGATATTATTTGTATTGAGATCCATCCTGACAGTTGTTCCCAGGGAAATGAAATTGTTTCAGCAGCTAAGCAAAACCAAGACAGAGCTCACTTGGGATGTTAAAGTAAATAATAAATGTGATGTAGGTGTGCTACGGCTTGGCTTGCCTGGAGTTTAAGTTCTTCTGAAGCACATAGTGAATTTCTGACAGCACATCCTGTTTTATGCTTCGCCGGACATACCACTTCCTTTTTGCCACTGAATATTCTGGAGAAATACTGTATGACAGCCTACAATACGCTTCTACTCAGTTTACCACAAACTTTGCTTGCTTTGGTGTGCCTGCTGAATTCTTTTTACTACAGATTGGCTTCTCTTTCCCATCTACTCTGGGTTTGTAGAAAAGTTCAGTCTTTGTCAGGTCCTAATGCTATTTTATGCCCTTAGGCCCCTTGTAGCTTAAGATTGTGTAAGACAACACATTATTACACACATGGGATATCAACTTAAAATAGAAGTAAAAAAAGTTGCTTTGGATACATTAGATTTTTTATCATCTTATTTCATTGTGTGTTACATGCATTTCCACATTTTGTATGCAGTGATTTTTGCTGACATTTTTCACAAAAATGTGAAAAAGAAGCATATGACATGTGACAACAGATGAAAGGAAAGCCATGAGAAACCGTTAGGAGCCCTTGGGCCAGAGGTAAAATCAAAATCCCGCAGACCTCAATTAGCTGTTAACCTAACTCTTATATTCACAGATAGGTGTCTATGGTTGTGCTAAAGGCATGTGAAACATTGCTGAGGAAAGTGACACCTAGGAGAAAAAGAAGAGAGCATATAAAGCAGAATGATGTGACAAAACATAATAACTATAATTATAATTTGATGTTTAAAATGCAACAATGAATGCATTTTGATTGGCTGCACCAGCTGTTCCAGCTGCAGCAGCTTATGCTAAAGTGTATGCACTTGAGTGTTGTTGTTGAGGCCGATGGGGCATCTGGGACAGCCCTTAGAATACATAACTGGAATAACATATTGATGGAATATTATATGTGTAAACAAGACAGCATGAGGATGTACAGTAGCACCTAGTGTTACCTCCTGACAGTTTGATTGCAAGCTGAATCATAGAAGTCTGAAACCATTATTATCTGTCACAGGTTTCTTAAGCAAGGAGGTCACACCTTAAGAAACCAAATCTATTGAAAAGGCTATGAATTGATAGGTATGCTACAATGCTGAAATACAGAGACAGGAAATGCTATTTTATATTGTTAATAAAATCTTAGTTGATGTAGTTAGAAAGATTAATGAAAAAGTGCACATGCATACTTTTCAACTACTCTTAGACTGGCAGTCCTTAGTTTATGATATCTTTCATTTTACTTGTCTGGTTTGTAATTCCTGTTAATTTTATTTTGTGTAATTCATTGTCCAAGGCTTTGCACTATAAGGAGAAAGGGTGCTGGCTCATCTGCCACCAGTTGTTCATTATTTTTGATATGTAGACCCTGTTTCATTTATTTAGTTGATTTCGGCTTAAACATGAAAATGTGGAATTTTTGCAAGCTCTGCAAAATGCATTGATGTCAATTGAGATGGAGTATCTGAACTAGCATTGAGGGGATTTTAATGGTGCAATCAACTTTTAAAGTTTCAGTGAGGGCTAGGGAAGCACCTGCTAACTATATTGGATCAATTATTGTGTCCAAAAGTGTGACCTAAGCTGGCAGGCAATGGTGCTAGCCACTGTGCCTCCCTGGTGTAACATTTTACTCAGTTTCACTTTATCTCTGCATTTCCCGTGCTCTTGTAACTATGACTAGCTAACATCCACAGAACCTGTGATAAAAGGGTTCATTGTTAGATATTTTGGTTCTGTCCCTGTCATCTTCCCGATCTGTGCTATATAGCGACGAACATAACATGCTTAATACAGCATTGAAGGCACAATGTACAATGAATCTATGCAGACCAACGAAGTATTTTAATAAAATTCTCAAAATTAAATACTGAGTTTTTTTTTTAAAAACGCATGCAGGGTACAAATCCAGCTGGAGTACCAATTGGGAAGTGACATCATACATGTGTGTGTGTGTGGTGTGAATTATTTATGAATGCGTGTTTTGTCTTGGTAGAGTAATATATTACTCTACTTTCCCCTTTTGTATTATTAATATGTAGCCTTTGTCAGAATGCCTCAAATCTCACAGACTTACCACTGTTTATAAGGTATTGTACCATATAACTTCTCCCCACCTTCCCTTCTACATCTATAACCTCAGGCAATTAGGTGTAGTAAAAGACAAGTAGGAGTTAAGTTACAATTTAAACAATGTATTATTGATAATATTCACAAATAATAACAATATGCAAAGTACATTTGAATATTGGCAACCATACAACCTGATAAATGTTGATGTGTAATTTCATGTGGCACACAGACTTGTTTGTTACTTAAAATGTCTCTAGTTAAGGCATCATTTCTGGTCCGCTTTCTTCAGAACAGGCCACATGCCTGTCTCAATATGGCTGCCAAGCTGTGCTCTTCATTTTGTTGTCCTTTTCAGTTCATGATGTGTGATGGTCTTTCATCAGTTTGGTCCGAGAGAGAAAGGGTGAGGTAAAGCAAACAAATTTATAGGTTTTCTGTCCAACCCCTAGAACCAATAGATAGATAGATAGATAGATAGATAGATAGATAGATAGATAGATAGATAGATAGATAGATAGATAGATAGATAGATAGATACTTTATTAATCCCAAGAGGAAATTCACATACTCCAGCAGAAGCATACTGATACAAAAAACAATATTAAATTAAAGAGTAATAAAAATCAGGTAAAAACAGACGATAACTTTGAATAATGTTAACGTTTACCCCCCCGGGTGGAATTGAAGAGTCGCATAGTGTGGGGGAGGAACAATCTCCTCAGTCTGTCAGTGCAGCAGGACAGTGACAGCATTATGTCGCTGAAGTTGCTCCTCTGTCTAGAAATGATACTGTTTCGTGGATGCAGTGGATTCTCCATAATTGACAGGAGCCTGCTGAGTGACCATCGCTCCGCCACAGATGTCAAACTGTCCAGCTCCATGCCTACAATAGAGCCTGCCTTCCTCTCCAGTTTGTCCATGCGTGAGACGTCCTTCTTCTTAATGCTGCCTCCTCAGCACACCACCACGTAGAAGAGGGCACTCGCCACAACCGTCGTGTTAATTAAAGGCTTTTAATAGAAGATATACTAACATCCATACTTCAGACGAATGGGAGTACAAAAAACCTTCACACCTGCCCTCCAAACCATGTGTTAAGGTAAAGCTTGGCAGTTAGGCGGTTGACTGAGAGACTTTAGCACAGAAATATTGGTCAAACTTGTTTGAGGCACTTCCCCCAACCCTGTCGTAAAATTACAAAGAGACTCATTCCTAAAAGAGGGAAAGGGGTTCTTAAACCATCAAACCATTGCTGTAATTATTTTTAATACAGCGCAAATTTGGTAGGTAGTAACTTCCTTATGCAATGTGGCTGCTACAACTGTGTGATGTCACACTGACCTTGCAAAACATCATGGGACGCCAGATAAAAAAGTTTGTCTGAGCTAGCTGTGCAGCAAACAAGGACACAGATGAACCCAGCTTATTTGCTGCAAAGAAAACAGATTGGCAGATTTTGTCAGTCGGCATCAGCACTACTCATATTTCCCTACATTATTACTGTACAATAGCAGAAACTTTAGACTTCGTTCCCAGAGGGTTACATTTGTTGCTGGTTTTGATTCTGCATTTCATTAGCTAATTACTGTAGTTGATATAGAATACTTTGTACTGTCAAGCCTTATAATTAAATAAATAATATTTACCGTTAACAAAAAGAATTGGCTTGTAATTATGCCATTGATTTTAACAAAAATACTGAACTGAGTCTGTAGAGTGGGTAAAGGTGGGGTGCCCAATAGTGCCTGTATGCCTGTAGTGCAAATACAGGTAAAATTCCATTACAACGAACTTCCAGGGACCTAAAAAATATTTTGTTGTCATGAAAATTTCATTGTAATGAGATTCTGTATTTGTTGCTATAGTGCTTTCTTTAACTTGTGTCCAGGCGTTTTCAATCATTTCAATAGCTTTTTTTCACATTAATTTTAATGTTCTCCTGTCTACATGTTATGCTGATGAGAATTTTTCTCAGCATTTCCTTGCAATTATACACTTTCAGGGTGCGAATGATGCCCAAACCGAGTGGCTGAAGCACTTCTGTGCAATTGGGTGGGAGGAATTCAATGCAAACATTATCTAAATGTGGACACATGTGGGCAGCACAGTTATCAATCAGAAGCAGAATCATCCTTTTCTTCGTCTTCATATTATGAGGTTTCTGAACTCTTTTGGGTCCCCCACCTATCAGGAACGTCACGCTGAAGTGCGTCCCGAAGCACAATTGGCCGCGTCTGTGTAAGATTGTTTGTCCATTGCCGGGGCAGGGCAACAGCAGGCTCACAGCGCTGCAGTGAAGCACCACAGAAGCGAATCCTAAAAGATCGTGGTCACGCTATAAGTTCCTGTCTTACACCCCAAAACATGAGGCTGAGTCTCAGTACTTTAGCAAAACCAGCCTCATTCAGCTTGAAACAGGAACAGCACAGTTATTTATTGTAGCGTGACCTGCCACTCTCCTATAAACAGACACAGCAGTCAGACAGGGTTGTGACCAGGTTAGTGGCCAAGTAATCCTGTTCCCTGCATTTACAATGTTCCTTGCATCACCCATCCAGATCTTTTCTGTTTGCTTCAGTGAAGAGCCGCAGCTGTTGCCCTGGCAATGTATAAACAGTCTTCCACAGACACGGTGATCGCACTTTGGGACGCTCTTCAGCATGTTGTCCAGTTGGGGGAGGTCCCAAGAGAGTTTAGAAATCTCACATTTTCTTGAATGAGTGACGCATTAATAAGAATGTTTCTTGAACGAGCATCACTGAACCACATAAAAACTGCATTTTCGGCGTCTTCAAATGCAGCAGTTCGCATACGTTTGCAACCCAGACATATGCATTGCATTTGTCATTCCAACAGATTGCACATCACAAACATTAACACTGTTATCGTTTTTTCATGTCTGCCGTTTCTATAGGAGGGTGACAATGAGTTAAATTCCAATGGATGTTTTTCAAATGTTGACGCGCAATAAGCAACAGGTAACATTGAAAACCACAGAAAACAAAAACAGCAAAAAAACAGTATGAGGAAAGTTCGAAAAAAGAAATTTTTTTTTACAATGTTTCTGTTTGGGTATCGTTGTGCACAGCTGAGCTGTGACCACAGAACTAACTGCTCTGTGGATGATTCATTCAGGCATTTCAAGGTCACTTCGTTGTAATGAAAATATCTGCTGAATATACTTTGTGGTAACGAGATTTCTATAGACTCTTGTCATATGGGGAAACTGTCGGGACCATAAAAATACTTTGTTGTAATACTCTCTCTTCTCGGTGCCACTGCAAAGCCCCGCCCGCCTAGCGTTCTGAAAAGTGTTCTCAGTGAAGGGGGCAGCCATTTTGCTGTAGCCCTTCACTGAGTGAGTCTCCGTTGTCGGCAGTTCTCTCTCTCAAGTTGGCCGCGGACTGGGGGTTCGGGACCACTGCTATAAATTATATAACAAGCATCAGTCATTGTATTCAGTTTCCCATTTCCTCAAAAGGAAATATCTTAACCCATTAGTAGACAGATAATTTTATTATACCATTATACTTGCAGTGAACATTGATATGGTGTTCACTATAGAAAGACACTTTACAAAATCTTAAGGAGCATTCCCAGATCCATATCTGTATATGATACTGAGCAGTTAAACAGGCTGTGTTCCCGTAATTGTTTGAGACGTAATACAACAGAAAGACAATGTATAACATCCAAAGCACCAATACCAGACTCCAGTTCCTTATACAGTAGAGACCTGAACAAGTCCTCTAAATTGCCTATGTAAAAATAAAATATATATCTCACCCTGTGATGAACTAGCACCCTTGTTTCTGCCTTGTGTCCGGTGCTTGCTAAGATAGGCTCCAGCTACCCCATGACCCTGCTCAGGATAAGCAGATTTAGAAAATGGATGGATGTATGGATAGATATGCATGTATGTATGTGCATATATGTATATATATGTGTGTGTGTGTGTATATATATATGTGTGCATGCATGTATGTGTATATATATATATATATATATATATATATATATATATATATATATATATATATATATATATATATATATATATATATATATATATATATATATATACCACATACAGGTAAAATTCTGTTATAACGAATATCTTTACAACGAAATTTTCATTACAACAAAGTATTTTTATGGTCCCAATAGTTTCCCCATATGATACAAGTCTATAGAAATCTCGTTACTAAGAAGTACATTCAGCAGATACTTTCATTACAACGAAGTGCCCAAAAGAACTTGAAATGCCTGAATGAATCATCCACAGAGCAGTTAGTTCTGTGGTCACAACTCAGTTGTGCACGATTCCCAAACAGAAACATTGTAAATTTTTTTTCATTCTTCGAACTTTCCTTGAAATGTTTTTTTGCTGTGTTTGTTTTTGGTGGTTTTCACTGGTACCTTTTGCTTATTGCTTGTCAACATTTGAAAAACATCCATTGGAATTTAACTAATTGTCACCCTCCTATAGAAACAGCAGACACGAAAAAACGATAACAGTTCATATTAGAAAAAGAGAAAAAAAAAACTTAAAAAATTTTTGCAGCTCTCGATTGCAGCAGAAAGAAAAAAGATGTTGCCAGTGAATTCGGAATTTCGCCATCGACACTGTCAACTTTCTTGAAAAACTGAGCGAAAAAAAAAGAAAAATCTCAGGTTGCAAACGTATCTGAACTGCTGCATTTGAAGATGTTGAAAAAGCAGTTTTTATGTGGTGCTCGTTCAAGACATATTCCTATTAATGCGGCATTCAAGAAAATGTGAGGTTTCTAAACTCTCTTGGGACCTCCCCAAA